>NC_092158.1:91644641-91687141 GCF_045791955.1 Oncorhynchus clarkii lewisi | reverse complement strand
CTATTCTGTATATATAGTGTGTCTCAGTGTGTCCCGTCTACTATTCTGTATATATAGTGTGTCTCAGTGTGTCCCGTCTACTATTCTGTATATATAGTGTGTGTCTCAGTGTGTCCCGTCTACTATTCTGTATATATAATGTGTGTCTCAGTGTGTCCCGTCTACTATTCTGTATATATAGTGTGTCTCAGTGTGTCCCGTCTACTATTCTGTATATATAGTGTGTCTCAGTGTGTCCCGTCTACTATTCTGTATATATAGTGTGTGTCTCAGTGTGTCCCGTCTACTATTCTGTATATATAGTGTGTGTCTCAGTGTGTCCCGTCTACTATTCTGTATATATAATGTGTGTCTCAGTGTGTCCCGTCTACTTTTCCTGATATATAATGTGTGTCTCAGTGTGTCCAGTCTACTTTTCTGTATATATAGTGTGTGTCTCAGTGTGTCCCGTCTACTATTCTGTATATATAGTGTGTGTCTCAGTGTGTCCAGTCTACTTTTCTGTATATATAGTGTGTGTCTCAGTGTGTCCAGTCTACTTTTCTGTATATATAGTGTGTGTCTCAGTGTGTCCCGTCTACTATTCTGTATATATAGTGTGTCTCAGTGTGTCCCGTCTACTATTCTGTATATATAGTGTGTCTCAGTGTGTCCAGTCTACTTTTCTGTATATATAGTGTGTGTCTCAGTGTGTCCAGTCTACTTTTCTGTATATATAGTGTGTCTCAGTGTGTCCAGTCTACTTTTCTGTATATATAGTGTGTGTTTCAGTGTGTGTGTCTCAGTGTGTGTGTCTCAGTGTGTGTGTCTCAGTGTGTGTGTCTCAGTGTGTGTGTCTCAGTGTGTGTGTCTCAGTGTGTCCAGTCTACTTTTCTGTATATATAGTGTGTGTTTCAGTGTGTGTGTCTCAGTGTGTGTGTCTCAGTGTGTGTGTGTGTGTGTCTCAGTGTGTGTGTGTGTGTGTGTGTGTGTGTGTGTGTGTCTCACTGTGTGTGTGTGTGTCTCAGTGTGTGTGTGTCTCAATGTATGTGTCTCAGTGTGTGTGTGTGTGACTCAGTGTGTGTGTGTGAGTGTTGGTGGTCAAGTAAGGTTGAATGGTGTTTGCCAATAGTCCATGTAGGTGTAGGTCTTAATAGAGTAGGTAGAGGTAGGCTGTGACACACACACACACACACACACACATCATCTGAGGAGCAGGTAGCTAGAACCCCAGTGTGTTGTATTAATAACAGTCTTCTCAGAACTCACTCAGGGAAGACAGCTCCAATAGGAGTGTGTGTGTGTGTATTGATAACAGTTTTCTCAGAACTCCCTCAGGGAAGACAGCTCCAATAGGAGTGTGTGTGCGTATTGATAACAGTCTTCTCAGAACTCACTCAGGGAAGACAGCTCCAATAGGAGTGTGTGTGCGTATTGATAACAGTCTTCTCAGAACTCACTCAGGGGAGACAGCTCCAATAGGAGTGTGTGTCACCAAAAACATCCCCACCTCTCTCTCTCTCTGTCGTTCTGTGTCAGAGTGGCTGTAGAGGCCATTCCCTTCTCCCTGGAATGTGTCGATACATTTTTTCGTCAGAGTGTTTTCTAGCAGACTGTTACCAATTAGCAAGCCAGAAGACAAGGTTCATTCTAATACTAGCAGCAGAAACAGAACCACTCATTCTGGCAGCAGGGAAAGCTGCTCTGCTGAGCAAACAGACATAGACAGAACAGAACAGAAAATAACAAAACAGACCAGAACGACAGTGGATTTTACAAACACACATACACACACACACACACACACACACACACCCCCCCGATAGGGTCCCAGTCAGCACTAATAAACAGGGGCTTGTTAACGGTGTCAGGCCCCAATGAGAGGCACCCAGGGCTGGCCTGACAGATACTGGACATGCCTGGCTAATTTAGGCTCCACGGTTCATCATCCAAAATATCCTCTCTCTCCTCTCCTCCCCATTCTCTCTGTCCCCTCTCCTCCCTCTACTTTCTCCATTCTCTCTGTCCCCTCTCCTCTCCTCCCCATTCTCTTCCTGTCTCCTCTCCTCCCCATTCTCTTCCTGTCTCCTCTCCTCCCCATTCTCTTCCTGTCTCCTCTCCTCTGTTTCCTGTAATTCCATCCCTCTGTTATCATGATGATTGACCTGGTTAGTGTATCTTTTGGTCCTAGCTCCTCTCCTCCCCATTCTCTTCCTGTCTCCTCTCCTCTGTTTCCTGTAATACCATTCCTCTGTTATCATGATGATTGACCTGGTTAGTGTATCTTTTGGTCCTGTCTCCTCTCCTCCCCATTCTCTCCCTGTCCCCTCTCCTCTCCTCCCCATTCTCTCCCTGTCTCCTCTCCTCTGTTTCCTGTAATACCATTCCTCTGTTATCATGATGATTGACCTGGTTAGTGTATCTTTTGGTCCTGTCTCCTCTCCTCTGTTTCCTGTAATACCATCCCTCTGTTATCATGATGATTGACCTGGTTAGTGTATCTTTTGGTCCTGTCTCCTCTCCTCTGTTTCCTGTAATACCATTCCTCTGTTATCATGATGATTGACCAGGTTAGTGTATCTTTTGGTCCTGTCTCCTCTCCTCTGTTTCCTGTAATACCATTCCTCTGTTATCATGATGATTGACCAGGTTAGTGTATATTTTGGTCCTGTCTCCTCTCCTCCCCATTCTCTCCCTGTCCCCTCTCCTCTCCTCCCCATTCTCTCCCTGTCTCCTCTCCTCTGTTTCCTGTAATACCATTCCTCTGTTATCATGATGATTGACCTGGTTAGTGTATCTTTTGGTCCTAGCTCCTCTCCTCCCCATTCTCTTCCTGTCTCCTCTCCTCTGTTTCCTGTAATACCATTCCTCTGTTATCATGATGATTGACCTGGTTAGTGTATCTTTTGGTCCTGTCTCCTCTCCTCCCCATTCTCTTCCTGTCTCCTCTCCTCCCCATTCTCTTCCTGTCTCCTCTCCTCCCCATTCTCTTCCTGTCTCCTCTCCTCTGTTTCCTGTAATTCCATTCCTCTGTTATCATGATGATTGACCTGGTTAGTGTATCTTTTGGTCCTGTCTCCTCTCCTCCCCATTCTCTTCCTGTCTCCTCTCCTCTGTTTCCTGTAATACCATTCCTCTGTTATCATGATGATTGACCTGGTTAGTGTATCTTTTGGTCCCCTCTCCTCTCCTCCCCATTCTCTTCCTGTCTCCTCTCCTCTGTTTCCTGTAATTCCATTCCTCTGTTATCATGATGATTGACCTGGTTAGTGTATCTTTTGGTCCTAGCTCCTCTCCTCCCCATTCTCTTCCTGTCTCCTCTCCTCTCCTCCCCATTCTCTTCCTGTCTCCTCTCCTCTGTTTCCTGTAATACCATCCCTCTGTTATCATGATGATTGACCTGGTTAGTGTATCTTTTGGTCCTAGCTCCTCTCCTCCCCATTCTCTTCCTGTCTCCTCTCCTCTCCTCCCCATTCTCTTCCTGTCTCCTCTCCTCTGTTTCCTGTAATACCATCCCTCTGTTATCATGATGATTGACCTGGTTAGTGTATCTTTTGGTCCTAGCTCCTCTCCTCCCCATTCTCTCCCTGTCTCCTCTCCTCTGTTTCCTGTAATACCATCCCTCTGTTATCATGATGATTGACCTGGTTAGTGTATCTTTTGGTCCTAGCTCCTCTCCTCCCCCTTCTCTTCCTGTCTCCTCTCCTCTGTTTCCTGTAATACCATCCCTCTGTTATCATGATGATTGACCAGGTTAGTGTATATTTTGGTCCTGTCTCCTCTCCTCTGTTTCCTGTAATACCATTCCTCTGTTATCATGATGATTGACCAGGTTAGTGTATATTTTGGTCCTGTCTCCTCTCCTCTGTTTCCTGTAATACCATTCCTCTGTTATCATGATGATTAACCAGGTTAGTGTATCTTTTGGTCCTGTCTCCTCTCCTCCCCATTCTCTTCCTGTCTCCTCTCCTCTGTTTCCTGTAATACCATCCCTCTGTTATCATGATGATTGACCAGGTTAGTGTATCTTTTGGTCCTGTCTCCTCTCCTCCCCATTCTCTCCCTGTCTCCTCTCCTCTGTTTCCTGTAATACCATTCCTCTGTTATCATGATGATTGACCAGGTTAGTGTATCTTTTGGTCATTGTTCAGGTTAACATGGAAAAGGAAAAATGGCAAAGGTCAGAAAATGTCACGTTTTATTTGTTTTAGTTTAATCTGAAGTCAACAGAACCCATACGGACTGAGGCCCAGACAGTGGTGCCTCGAGTGGGGGGTTACCTGCTCTGTCCCCTTTTTTGGGGCCCACTGGGCCTGTGGTGTGTGGAGGGCTAACTGAGACCTAGAGCTGGGACTGGGTGACTGGGTGAGTGATACACACTGTTCTCCCTGGGGCTGGGTGACTGACTGGGTGAGTGATACACACTGTTCTCCCTGGGGCTGGGTGACTGGCTGGGTGAGTGATACACACTGTTCTCCCTGGGGCTGGGTGACTGACTGGGTGAGTGATACACACTGTTCTCCCTGGGGCTGGGTGACTGACTGGGTGAGAGATACACACTGTTCTCCCTGGGGCTGGGTGACTGACTGGGTGAGTGATACACACTGTTCTCCCTGGGGCTAGGTGACTGACTGGGTGAGAGATACACACTGTCCACAGTTCTCCCTGGGGCTGGGTGACTGACTGGGTGAGTGATACACACTGTTCTCCCTGGGGCTGGGTGACTGACTGGGTGAGTGATACACACTGTCCTCCCTGGGGCTGGGTGACTGACTGGGTGAGTGATACACACTGTCCTCCCTGGGGCTGGGTAAGTTCCCCAATCAGTTCTATAGGTGGGTTACCAGGTCCCTGTGGTTAAACTGCTGTATAACGGGCAATGGTGCCATCCAGCGGCTGATTGGGCCCCTGGAGCTCTCCTCCCATCCTGCTCGGTTACCAGGTGTATGGCTGGTTTGGCTTAATCAGAATAACGCGTAGTGAGGCCGTTTTATTTCTCCAGCGAGGCTGCCTGCTCTGCACCCCCCCCCCCCCCCCCAAAGGACAATATATCACTCACCCAGTCAGTCACCCAGCCACAGCCTACGTCAGCCCTTCACACACCACAGGACCCAAAAAAGAGGGACAGAGCCTAATCTTCCAACTCAGGGAACTTTCCCTCTCCCTTGGCCTGAGAGTCCAGCATACTCCCAGGACCTCCAGACCTCCACACCTACTCTACCCGGGAAACACCCCTCTCTCTAGGCATCAGCCATCACCGCATCTCAGTCACTTCCAGAACCTCAGCCACCAGGTGAAACTTGGATTATGGGCTCTGGGGTCTGTTTACTCCACACCCTGCCCCCAAAAGGAAAAAAAACAACAATATTTTTGTCATTATTTAATTTCTGTCCATTTCCGTTTTTTTCCATCAGAGAGCAAAAACGGAAAAACAACTTCAAAATTGAAGTGACTAAAAAGTCCCCTGACCAGGAACACAGTGCTTTTCTGTTTCTAATGCTCCCTGCTGATGGAGAACTCTGACAGCATTCCACTGACCAAGAGCACAGTGCTTTTCTGTTTCTGCTGATGGAGAACTCTGACAGCATTCCCCTGACCAGGAACACAGTGCTTTTCTGTTTCTAATGCTCCCTGCTGATGGAGAACTCCGACAGCATTCCACTGACCAGGAACACAGTGCTTTTCTGTTTCTGCTGATGGAGAACTCTGACAGCATTCCACTGACCAGGAACACAGTGCTTTTCTGTTTCTAATGCTCCCTGCTGATGGAGAACTCCGACAGCATTCCACTGACCAGGAACACAGTGCTTTTCTGTTTCTAATGCTCCCTGCTGATGGAGAACTCCGACAGCATTCCACTGACCAGGAACACAGTGCTTTTCTGTTTCTAATGCTCCCTGCTGATGGAGAACTCTGACAGCATTCCACTGACCAGGAACACAGTGCTTTTCTGTTTCTGCTGATGGAGAACTCTGACAGCATTCCCCTGACCAGGAACACAGTGCTTTTCTGTTTCTAATGCTCCCTGCTGATGGAGAACTCTGACAGCATTCCACTGACCAGGAACACAGTGCTTTTCTGTTTCTAATGCTCCCTGCTGATGGAGAACTCTGACAGCATTCCACTGACCAGGAACACAGTGCTTTTCTGTTTCTAATGCTCCCTGCTGATGGAGAACTCTGACAGCATTCCACTGACCAGGAACACAGTGCTTTCTGTTTCTAATGCTCCCTGCTGATGGAGAACTCTGACAGCATTCCACTGACCAGGAACACAGTGCTTTTCTGTTTCTGCTGATGGAGAACTCTGACAGCATTCCCCTGACCAGGAACACAGTGCTTTTCTGTTTCTAATGCTCCCTGCTGATGGAGAACTCTGACAGCATTCCACTGACCAGGAACACAGTGCTTTTCTGTTTCTGCTGATGGAGAACTCTGACAGCATTCCCCTGACCAGGAACACAGTGCTTTTCTGTTTCTAATGCTCCCTGCTGATGGAGAACTCCGACAGCATTCCACTGACCAAGAGCACAGTGCTTTTCTGTTTCTGCTGATGGAGAACTCTGACAGCATTCACCTGACCAGGAACACAGTGCTTTTCTGTTTCTAATGCTCCCTGCTGATGGAGAACTCCGACAGCATTCCCCTGACCAGGAACACAGTGCTTTTCTGTTTCTAATGCTCCCTGCTGATGGAGAACTCCGACAGCATTCCACTGACCAAGAGCACAGTGCTTTTCTGTTTCTGCTGATGGAGAACTCTGACAGCATTCCACTGACCAGGAACACAGTGCTTTTCTGTTTCTGCTGATGGAGAACTCTGACAGCATTCCCCTGACCAGGAACACAGTGCTTTTCTGTTTCTAATGCTCCCTGCTGATGGAGAACTCTGACAGCATTCCCCTGACCAGGAACACAGTGCTTTTCTGTTTCTAATGCTCCCTGCTGATGGAGAACTCTGACAGCATTCCCCTGACCAGGAACACAGTGCTTTCTGTTTCTGCTGATGGAGAACTCTGACAGCATTCCCCTGACCAGGAACACAGTGCTTTTCTGTTTCTAATGCTCCCTGCTGATGGAGAACTCTGACAGCATTCCACTGACCAAGAGCACAGTGCTTTTCTGTTTCTAATGCTCCCTGCTGATGGAGAACTCTGACAGCATTCCACTGACCAAGAGCACAGTGCTTTTCTGTTTCTGCTGATGGAGAACTCTGACAGCATTCCCCTGACCAGGAACACAGTGCTTTTCTGTTTCTGCTGATGGAGAACTCCGACAGCATTCCACTGACCAAGAGCACAGTGCTTTTCTGTTTCTGCTGATGGAGAACTCTGACAGCATTCCCCTGACCAGGAACACAGTGCTTTTCTGTTTCTGCTGATGGAGAACTCTGACAGCATTCCCCTGACCAGGAACACAGTGCTTTTCTGTTTCTAATGCTCCCTGCTGATGGAGAACTCTGACAGCATTCCCCTGACCAGGAACACAGTGCTTTTCTGTTTCTAATGCTCCCTGCTGATGGAGAACTCTGGCAGCATTCCCCTGGCAGAAACAGAACCTCCACGGTTCCAGAAACAATAGTGATTAATGTGTGAAAACCCAAAGGACTTCCACCCACAGACAGACTAGGAAAACAACACTGGCTGAGTCCTAAAACAACACCCTTTACGTAAACACTATACTTCTTTTGGCCAGAGCCCTTTGGGCTCTATATAGGGGGCCGTTTGGGATGCAGGCTCGCAAAGAAAAACAACATACTGATTCACAGTAACCAGGGTGTGTTACTGGAGTAGGACAGTAACCAGGGGTGTGTTACTGGAGTAGGACAGTAAGCAGGGGTGTGTTACTGGAGTAGGACAGTAACCAGGGGTGTGTTACTGGAGTAGGACAGTAACCAGGGGTGTGTTACTGGAGCAGGACAGTAACCAGGGGTGTGTTACTGGAGTAGGACAGTAACCAGGGGTGTGTTACTGGAGTAGGACAGTAACCAGGGGTGTGTTACTGGGGTAGGACAGTAACCAGGGGGGTGTTACTGGAGTAGGACAGTAACCAGGGGTGTGTTACTGGAGTAGGACAGTAACCAGGGGTGTGTTACTGGAGTAGGACAGTAACCAGGGGTGTGTTACTGGAGTAGGACAGTAACCAGGGTGTGTTACTGGAGTAGGACAGTAACCAGGGGTGTGTTACTGGAGTAGGACAGTAACCAGGGGTGTGTTACTGGAGTAGGCCAGTAACCAGGGTGTGTTACTGGAGTAGGACAGTAACCAGGGGTGTGTTACTGGAGTAGGACAGTAACCAGGGGTGTGTTACTGGAGCAGGACAGTAACCAGGGGTGTGTTACTGGAGTAGGACAGTAACCAGGGGTGTGTTACTGGAGTAGGACAGTAACCAGGGGGGTGTTACTGGGGTAGGACAGTAACCAGGGGGGTGTTACTGGAGTAGGACAGTAACCAGGGGGGTGTTACTGGAGTAGGACAGTAACCAGGGGTGTGTTACTGGAGTAGGACAGTAACCAGGTGTGTTACTGGAGTAGGACAGTAACCAGGGGTGTGTTACTGGAGTAGGACAGTAAACAGGGGTGTGTTACTGGAGTAGGACAGTAACCAGGGGGTGTTACTGGAGTAGGACAGTAACCAGGTGTGTTACTGGAGTCGGACAGTAACCAGGGGTGTGTTACTGGAGTAGGACAGTAACCAGGGGTGTGTTACTGGAGTAGGACAGTAACCAGGGGTGTGTTACTGGAGTAGGACAGTAACCAGGGGTGTGTTACTGGAGTAGGACAGTAACCAGGGTGTGTTACTGGAGTAGGACAGTAACCAGAGGTGTGTTACTGGAGTAGGACAGTAACCAGGGTGTGTTACTGGAGTAGGACAGTAACCAGGGGGGTGTTACTGGGGTAGGACAGTAACCAGGGTGTGTTACTGGAGTAGGACAGTAACCAGGGGGGTGTTACTGGAGTAGGACAGTAACCAGGGGTGTGTTACTGGAGTAGGACAGTAACCAGGGTGTGTTACTGGAGTAGGACAGTAACCAGGGTGTGTTACTGGAGTAGGACAGTAACCAGGGGTGTGTTACTGGGGTAGGACAGTAACTAGGGGGTGTTACTGGAGTAGGACAGTAACCAGGGGTGTGTTACTGGAGTAGGACAGTAACCAGGGGTCTGATACTGGAGTAGGACAGTTACCAGGGGTGTGTTACTGGGGTAGGACAGTAACCAGGGGTGTGTTACTGGAGCAGGACAGTAACCAGGGGTGTGTTACTGGAGTAGGACAGTAACCAGGGGTGTGTTACTGGAGTAGGACAGTAACCAGGTGTGTTACTGGAGTAGGACAGTAACCAGGGGTGTGTTACTGGAGCAGGACAGTAACCAGGGGTGTGTTACTGGAGTAGGACAGTAACCGGGGACAACCAGTCCCAACCCCATAACAACCAGTCCCAACCCCATAACAACCAGTCCTAACCCCATATCCAGTCCCAACCCCATAACAACCAGTCCACACCCATAACAACCAGTCCTAACCCATAACAACCAGTCTCAAACCCCATAACAACCAGTCCCAAACCCATAAACAGCCCATCCAATCTACCTACCTCATCCCCATATTGTTTTTATTTACTTTCTGCTCTTTTGCACACCAGTATCTCTACTTGCACATCATCATCTGCTCATCTATCACTCCAGTGTTAACTTGCTGTATTGTAATTACTTCGCTACTATGGCCTATTTATTGCCTTACCTCCTCACGCCATTTACACACACTGTATATAGACTTTTTCTATTGTGTTATTGACTGTATACTTGTTCATTCCATGTGTAACTCTGTTGTTGTTGTTTGTGTCGCACTGCTTTGCTTATCTTGGCCAGGTCGCAGTTGTAACTTGTTCTCAACTACCTGGTTAAATAAAGGTGAAAAAAATTAATAATAAATAAAGTCCTAAAGCCCCATAACAACCAGTCCTAACCCCATAACAACCAATCCTAACCCCATAACAACCAATCCTAACCCCATAACAACCAGTCCTAACCCCATAACAACCAGTCCTAACCCCATAACAACCAATCCCGACCCCATAACAACCAGTCCTAACCCCATAACAACCAGTCCTAACCCCATAACAACCAGTCCTAACCCCATAACAACCAATCCTAACCCCATAACAACCAATCCTAACCCCATAACAACCAGTCCTAACCCCATAACAACCAGTCCTAACCCCATAACAACCAATCCCGACCCCATAACAACCAGTCCTAACCCCATAACAACCAGTCCTAACCCCATAACAACCAGTCCTAACCCCATAACAACCAATCCCGACCCAATAACAACCAGTCCTAACCCCATAACCAGTCCCAAGCCTATCATAAAATACCAGAGGGGACAAACCTCATCAGACCCGAACACAGGCTGATTTAGGGGACACCTCATCAGACCTGAACACAGGCTGATACAGGGGACACAGTTAAGATATGTACTGTACCTAGACAGCTGTGATGAACTAGACTATGTGATGTATTCCTATGATTAAAGTGAGTATTCCTGTTGTGTGTGTGCTTATCAGAGCAACGCAGGGAATGATGCTGGTGCGTGGACACACACCCTGTGATAAACACATGACACACAGTGTGTATTTTATGTTGTATAAATCTGACTGTGAGTACCTCAACAACACACGCTGGCTATAATAGACTCACTGTATAACAGCAGTATATGAAAACAACATGGTTGAAGGTTGTATTGATTTTTTTAATGAATGGAGACCTGACTTCTGGTTCAGTAATGATCAAGGCGAGACAGCCTGGTGAGGTGGAAGACCAATGACGCCCCCTGGTGGACACTACTGGTATTTAACATTTCAGATCTATGGGGAAGATAACTACACAAATCAAACGTTTCTTAGGCAGATGCTGGATATCAGAAAGTATGTTCAGAAAGCTGATAAGATACTGATGTTTTTCTCTACTGATATACACAACCTACTCGTGACTTTCAAGGGGAACAAATTATAGAATCCAAAACAAATTTACATAAAAAAACAGGAGTCTTGATTGGTTAAGCATAAACCCAACCCCCTAGATACAATCAATATATTAGACATGGTGCATGCTGGTCCATTCTCTACGTAATGTCTTCCCATCAGCTCCTCGTGTAGCAGAGGGCCTCACTGATACACAGACAACATCTAGAATACAGGAAGCATCTTTCAAATCCATCCAATCACAACAAACATGCTTCATAAAGCACCTGAGATCAAACAACAACAACAACTGGTATCGTGTTATACCTCATTAAATAACCACCATCAGCTGTTCCCTTCAAACAGACCCCTACTTAGCACATTCTAGAACAGAACTAACACATTAGCTGTTCCCTTCAAACAGACCCCTACTTAGCACATTCTAGAACAGAACTATTACATCAGCTGTTCCCTTCAAACAGACCCCTAGTAAGCACATTCTAGAACAGAACTATTACATCAGCTGTTCCCTTCAAACAGACCCCTACTTAGCACATTCTAGAACAAAACTATTACATCAGCTGTTCCCTTCAAACAGACCCCTACTTAGCACATTCTAGAACAGAACTATTACATCAGCTGTTCCCTTCAAACAGACCCCTACTTAGCACATTCTAGAACAGAACTATTACATCAGCTGTTCCCTTCAAACAGACCCCTACTTAGCACATTCTAGAACAGAACTATTACATCAGCTGTTCCCTTCAAACAGACCCCTACTTAGCACATTCTAGAACAGAACTATTACATCAGCTGTTCCCTTCAAACAGACCCCTACTTAGCACATTCTAGAACAGAACTATTACATCAGCTGTTCCCTTCAAACAGACCCCTACTTAGCACATTCTAGAACAGAACTATTACATCAGCTGTTCCCTTCAAACAGACCCCTACTTAGCACATTCTAGAACAGAACTAACACATCAGCTGTTCCCTTCAAACAGACCCCTACTTAGCACATTCTAGAACAGAACTATTACATCAGCTGTTCCCTTCAAACAGACCCCTACTTAGCACATTCTAGAACAGAACTATTACATCAGCTGTTCCCTTCAAACAGACCCCTACTTAGCACATTCTAGAACAGAACTATTACATCAGCTGTTCCCTTCAAACAGACCCCTAGTAAGCACATTCTAGAACAGAACTAACACATCAGCTGTTCCCTTCAAACAGACCCCTACTTAGCACATTCTAGAACAGAACTATTACATCAGCTGTTCCCTTCAAACAGACCCCTACTTAGCACATTCTAGAACAGAACTATTACATCAGCTGTTCCCTTCAAACAGACCCCTACTTAGCACATTCTAGAACAAAACTATTACATCAGCTGTTCCCTTCAAACAGACCCCTACTTAGCACATTCTAGAACAGAACTATTACATCAGCTGTTCCCTTCAAACAGACCCCTACTTAGCACATTCTAGAACAGAACTATTACATCAGCTGTTCCCTTCAAACAGACCCCTAGTAAGCACATTCTAGAACAGAACTAACACATCAGCTGTTCCCTTCAAACAGACCCCTACTTAGCTTAGCACATTCTAGAACAGAACTATTACATCAGCTGTTCCCTTCAAACAGACCCCTACTTAGCACATTCTAGAACAGAACTATTACATCAGCTGTTCCCTTCAAACAGACCCCTACTTAGCACATTCTAGAACAGAACTATTACATCAGCTGTTCCCTTCAAACAGACCCCTACTTAGCACATTCTAGAACAGAACTATTACATCAGCTGTTCCCTTCAAACAGACCCCTACTTAGCACATTCTAGAACAGAACTATTACATCAGCTGTTCCCTTCAAACAGACCCCTAGTAAGCACATTCTAGAACAGAACTATTACATCAGCTGTTCCCTTCAAACAGACCCCTACTTAGCACATTCTAGAACAGAACTATTACATCAGCTGTTCCCTTCAAACAGACCCCTACTTAGCACATTCTAGAACAGAACTATTACATCAGCTGTTCCCTTCAAACAGACCCCTACTTAGCACATTCTAGAACAGAACTATTACATCAGCTGTTCCCTTCAAACAGACCCCTACTTAGCACATTCTAGAACAGAACTATTACATCAGCTGTTCCCTTCAAACAGACCCCTACTTAGCACATTCTAGAACAGAACTATTACATCAGCTGTTCCCTTCAAACAGACCCCTACTTAGCACATTCTAGAACAGAACTATTACATCAGCTGTTCCCTTCAAACATACCCCTACTTAGCACATTCTAGAACAGAACTATTACATCAGCTGTTCCCTTCAAACAGACCCCTACTTAGCACATTCTAGAACAGAACTATTACATCAGCTGTTCCCTTCAAACAGACCCCTACTTAGCACATTCTAGAACAGAACTATTACATCAGCTGTTCCCTTCAAACAGACCCCTACTTAGCACATTCTAGAACAGAACTATTACATCAGCTGTTCCCTTCAAACAGACCCCTACTTAGCACATTCTAGAACAGAACTAACACATCAGCTGTTCCCTTCAAACAGACCCCTACTTAGCACATTCTAGAACAGAACTATTTCATCAGCTGTTCCCTTCAAACAGACCCCTACTTAGCACATTCTAGAACAGAACTATTACACCAGCTGTTCCCTTCAAACAGACACCTACTTAGCACATTCTAGAACAGAACTATTACATCAGCTGTTCCCTTCAAACAGACCCCTACTTAGCACATTCTAGAACAGAACTATTACATCAGCTGTTCCCTTCAAACAGACCCCTACTTAGCACATTCTAGAACAGAACAATTATATCAGCTGTTCCCTTCAAACAGACCCCTACTTAGCACATTCTAGAACAGAACTATTACATCAGCTGTTCCCTTCAAACAGACCCCTACTTAGCACATTCTAGAACAGAACTATTACATCAGCTGTTCCCTTCAAACAGACCCCTACTTAGCACATTCTAGAACAGAACTATTACATCAGCTGTTCCCTTCAAACAGACCCCTACTTAGCACATTCTAGAACAGAACTATTACATCAGCTGTTCCCTTCAAACAGACCCCTACTTAGCACATTCTAGAACAGAACTATTACATCAGCTGTTCCCTTCAAACAGACCCTTACTTAGCACATTCTAGAACAGAACTATTACATCAGCTGTTCCCTTCAAACAGACCCCTACTTAGCACATTCTAGAACAGAACTATTACATCAGCTGTTCCCTTCAAACAGACCCCTACTTAGCACATTCTAGAACAGAACTATTACATCAGCTGTTCCCTTCAAACAGACCCCTACTTAGCACATTCTAGAACAGAACTATTACATCAGCTGTTTCCTTCAAACAGACCCCTACTTAGCACATTCTAGAACAGAACTATTACATCAGCTGTTCCCTTCAAACAGACCCCTACTTAGCACATTCTAGAACAGAACTATTACATCAGCTGTTCCCTTCAAACAGACCCCTACTTAGCACATTCTAGAACAGAACTAACACATCAGCTGTTCCCTTCAAACAGACCCCTACTTAGCACATTCTAGAACAGAACTATTACATCAGCTGTTCCCTTCAAACAGACCCCTACTTAGCACATTCTAGAACAGAACTATTACATCAGCTGTTCCCTTCAAACAGACCCCTACTTAGCACATTCTAGAACAAAACTATTACATCAGCTGTTCCCTTCAAACAGACCCCTAGTAAGCACATTCTAGAACAGAACTATTACATCAGCTGTTCCCTTCAAACAGACCCCTACTTAGCACATTCTAGAACAGAACTATTACATCAGCTGTTCCCTTCAAACAGACCCCTACTTAGCACATTCTAGAACATAACTATTACATCAGCTGTTCCCTTCAAACAGACCCCTACTTAGCACATTCTAGAACAGAACTATTACATCAGCTGTTCCCTTCAAACAGACCCCTACTTAGCACATTCTAGAACATAACTATTACATCAGCTGTTCCCTTCAAACAGACCCCTACTTAGCACATTCTAGAACAGAACTATTACATCAGCTGTTCCCTTCAAACAGACCCCTACTTAGCACATTCTAGAACATAACTATTACATCAGCTGTTCCCTTCAAACAGACCCCTACTTAGCACATTCTAGAACATAACTATTACATCAGCTGTTCCCTTCAAACAGACCCCTACTTAGCACATTCTAGAACAGAACTATTACATCAGCTGTTCCCTTCAAACAGACCCCTACTTAGCACATTCTAGAACAGAACTATTACATCAGCTGTTCCCTTCAAACAGACCCCTACTTAGCACATTCTAGAACAGAACTATTACATCAGCTGTTCCCTTCAAACATACCCCTACTTAGCACATTCTAGAACAGAACTATTACATCAGCTGTTCCCTTCAAACAGACCCCTACTTAGCACATTCTAGAACAGAACTATTACATCAGCTGTTCCCTTCAAACAGACCCCTACTTAGCACATTCTAGAACAGAACTATTACATCAGCTGTTCCCTTCAAACAGACCCCTACTTAGCACATTCTAGAACAGAACTATTACATCAGCTGTTCCCTTCAAACAGACCCCTACTTAGCACATTCTAGAACAGAACTAACACATCAGCTGTTCCCTTCAAACAGACCCCTACTTAGCACATTCTAGAACAGAACTATTTCATCAGCTGTTCCCTTCAAACAGACCCCTACTTAGCACATTCTAGAACAGAACTATTACATCAGCTGTTCCCTTCAAACAGACACCTACTTAGCACATTCTAGAACAGAACTATTACATCAGCTGTTCCCTTCAAACAGACCCCTATTTAGCACATTCTAGAACAGAACTATTACATCAGCTGTTCCCTTCAAACAGACCCCTACTTAGCACATTCTAGAACAGAACAATTATATCAGCTGTTCCCTTCAAACAGACCCCTACTTAGCACATTCTAGAACAGAACTATTACATCAGCTGTTCCCTTCAAACAGACCCCTACTTAGCACATTCTAGAACAGAACTATTACATCAGCTGTTCCCTTCAAACAGACCCCTACTTAGCACATTCTAGAACAGAACTATTACATCAGCTGTTCCCTTCAAACAGACCCCTACTTAGCACATTCTAGAACAGAACTATTACATCAGCTGTTCCCTTCAAACAGACCCCTACTTAGCACATTCTAGAACAGAACTATTACATCAGCTGTTCCCTTCAAACAGACCCTTACTTAGCACATTCTAGAACAGAACTATTACATCAGCTGTTCCCTTCAAACAGACCCCTACTTAGCACATTCTAGAACAGAACTATTACATCAGCTGTTCCCTTCAAACAGACCCCTACTTAGCACATTCTAGAACAGAACTATTACATCAGCTGTTCCCTTCAAACAGACCCCTACTTAGCACATTCTAGAACAGAACTATTACATCAGCTGTTCCCTTCAAACAGACCCCTACTTAGCACATTCTAGAACAGAACTATTACATCAGCTGTTCCCTTCAAACAGACCCCTACTTAGCACATTCTAGAACAGAACTATTACATCAGCTGTTTCCTTCAAACAGACCCCTACTTAGCACATTCTAGAACATAACTATTACATCAGCTGTTCCCTTCAAACAGACCCCTACTTAGCACATTCTAGAACAGAACTATTACATCAGCTGTTCCCTTCAAACAGACCCCTACTTAGCACATTCTAGAACAGAACTAACACATCAGCTGTTCCCTTCAAACAGACCCCTACTTAGCACATTCTAGAACAGAACTATTACATCAGCTGTTCCCTTCAAACAGACCCCTACTTAGCACATTCTAGAACAGAACTATTACATCAGCTGTTCCCTTCAAACAGACCCCTACTTAGCACATTCTAGAACAAAACTATTACATCAGCTGTTCCCTTCAAACAGACCCCTAGTAAGCACATTCTAGAACAGAACTATTACATCAGCTGTTCCCTTCAAACAGACCCCTACTTAGCACATTCTAGAACAGAACTATTACATCAGCTGTTCCCTTCAAACAGACCCCTACTTAGCACATTCTAGAACATAACTATTACATCAGCTGTTCCCTTCAAACAGACCCCTACTTAGCACATTCTAGAACAGAACTATTACATCAGCTGTTCCCTTCAAACAGACCCCTACTTAGCACATTCTAGAACAGAACTATTACATCAGCTGTTCCCTTCAAACAGACCCCTACTTAGCACATTCTAGAACAGAACTATTACATCAGCTGTTCCCTTCAAACAGACCCTTACTTAGCACATTCTAGAACAGAACTAACACATTAGCTGTTCCCTTCAAACAGACCCCTACTTAGCACATTCTAGAACAGAACTATTACATCAGCTGTTCCCTTCAAACAGACCCCTACTTAGCACATTCTAGAACAGAACTATTACATCAGCTGTTCCCTTCAAACAGACCCCTACTTAGCACATTCTAGAACAGAACTATTACATCAGCTGTTCCCTTCAAACAGACCCCTACTTAGCACATTCTAGAACAGAACTATTACATCAGCTGTTCCCTTCAAACAGACCCCTACTTAGCACATTCTAGAACAGAACTATTACATCAGCTGTTCCCTTCAAACAGACCCTTACTTAGCACATTCTAGAACAGAACTAACACATCAGCTGTTCCCTTCAAACAGACCCCTACTTAGCACATTCTAGAACAGAACTATTACATCAGCTGTTCCCTTCAAACAGACCCCTACTTAGCACATTCTAGAACAGAACTATTACATCAGCTGTTCCCTTCAAACAGACCCCTACTTAGCACATTCTAGAACAAAACTATTACATCAGCTGTTCCCTTCAAACAGACCCCTACTTAGCACATTCTAGAACAGAACTATTACATCAGCTGTTCCCTTCAAACAGACCCCTACTTAGCACATTCTAGAACAGAACTATTACATCAGCTGTTCCCTTCAAACAGACCCCTACTTAGCACATTCTAGAACAGAACTATTACATCAGCTGTTCCCTTCAAACAGACCCCTAGTAAGCACATTCTAGAACAGAACTATTACATCAGCTGTTCCCTTCAAACAGACCCCTACTTAGCACATTCTAAAACATGGGGAGGTTAGATAATGAACCCTCCCTACAATAAAACATGGGGAGGTTAGATAATGAACCCTCCCTACAATAAAACATGGGGAGGTTAGATAATGAACCCTCCCTACAATAAAACATGGGGGAGGTTAGATAATGAACCCTCCCTACAATAAAACATGGGGGAGGTTGGATAATGAACCCTCCCCTCCCTACAATAAAACATGGGGGAGGTTAGATAATGAACCCTCCCTACAATAAAACATGGGGGAGGTTAGATAATGAACCCTCCCTACAATAAAACATGGGGAGGTTAGATAATGAACCCTCCCTACAATAAAACATGGGGAGGTTAGATAATGAACCCTCCCTACAATAAAACACGGGGAGGTTAGATAATGAACCCTCCCTACAATAAAACATGGGGGAGGTTGGAAAATGATCCCTTCCCTCCCTACAATAAAACATGGGGAGGTTAGATAATGAACCCTCCCCTCCCTACAATAAAACATGGGGAGGTTAGATAATGAACCCTCCCTACAAAAAAAACATGGGGGAGGTTAGATAATGAACCCTTCCTGCAATAAAACATGGGGAGGTTAGATAATGATCCCCTCCCCCCCTACAATAAAACATGGGGAGGTTGGATAATGAACCCTCCCTACAATAAAACATGGGGAGGTTAGATAATGAACCCTCCCTACAATAAAACATGGGGGAGGTTAGATAATGATCCCTCCCTACAATAAAACATGGGGGAGGTTAGATAATGAACCCTCCCCTCCCTACAATAAAACATGGGGGAGGTTAGATAATGAACCCTCCCTACAATAAAACATGGGGAGGTTAGATAATGAACCCTCCCTACAATAAAACATGGGGGAGGTTAGATAATGAACCCTCCCTACAATAAAACATGGGGAGGTTAGATAATGAACCCTCCCTACAATAAAACATGGGGAGGTTAGATAATGAACCCTCCCCTCCCTACAAAAAACATGGGGGAGGTTAGATAATGAACCCTCCCTACAATAAAACATGGGGGAGGTTAGATAATGAACCCTTCCCCCCCTACAATAAAACATGGGGAGGTTAGATAATGAACCCTCCACTCCCTACAATAAAACATGGGGAGGTTAGATAATGAACCCTTCCTACAATAAAACATGGGGAGGTTAGATAATGAACCCTCCCCTCCCTACAATAAAACATGGTGGAGGTTAGATAATGAACCCTTCCTACAATAAAACATGGGGAGGTTAGATAATGAACCCTCCCTACAATAAAACATGGGGGAGGTTAGATAATGAACCCTTCCCCCCCTACAATAAAACATGGGGAGGTTAGATAATGAACCCTCCCTACAATAAAACATGGGGGAGGTTAGATAATGAACCCTTCCCCCCCTACAATAAAACATGGGGAGGTTAGATAATGAACCCTTCCTACAATAAAACATGGGAAGGTTAGATAATGAACCCTCCCTACAATAAAACATGGGGAGGTTAGATAATGAACCCTCCACTCCCTACAATAAAACATGGGGAGGTTAGATAATGAACCCTCCCTACAATAAAACATGGGGAGGTTAGATAATGAACCCTTCCTACAATAAAACATGGGGGGGGGGTTAGATAATGAACCCTCCCTACAATAAAACATGGGGAGGTTAGATAATGAACCCTTCCTACAATAAAACATGGGGGAGGTTAGATAATGAACCCTCCCTACAATAAAACATGGGGGAGGTTGGATAATGATCCCTCCCTACAATAAAACATGGGGAGGTTAGATAATGAACCCTCCCTACAATAAAACATGGGGAGGTTAGATAATGAACCCTCCCTACAATAAAACATGGGGAGGTTAGATAATGAACCCTTCCAACAATAAAACATGGGGGAGGTTAGATAATGAACCCTCCCTACAATAAAACATGGGGGAGGTTAGATAATGATCCCTCCCTACAATAAAACATGGGGAGGTTAGATAATGAACCCTCCCTACAATAAAACATGGGGAGGTTAGATAATGAACCCTTCCTACAATAAAACATGGGGGAGGTTAGATAATGAACCCTCCCTACAATAAAACATGGGGAGGTTAGATAATGAACCCTCCCCCCCTACAATAAAACATGGGGGAGGTTAGATAATGAACCCTCCCTACAATAAAACATGGGGAGGTTAGATAATGATCCCTCCCTACAATAAAACACGGGGGAGGTTAGATAATGAACCCTCCCATCCCTACAATAAAACATGGGGAGGATAGATAATGAACCCTCCCTACAATAAAACATGGGGAGGTTAGATAATGAACCCTTCCTACAATAAAACATGGGGAGGTTAGATAATGAACCCTCCCTACAATAAAACATGGGGAGGTTAGATAATGAACCCTCCCCCCTACAATAAAACATGGGGGAGGTTAGATAATGAACCCTCCACTCCCTACAATAAAACATGGGGAGGTTAGATAATGAACCCTCCCCTCCCTACAATAAAACATGGGGAGGTTAGATAATGAACCCTCCCTACAATAAAACATGGGGAGGTTAGATAATGAACCCTCCCTACAATAAAACATGGGGAGGTTAGATAATGAACCCTCCCCTCCCTACAATAAAACATGGGGAGGTTAGATAATGAACCCTCCCTACAATAAAACATGGGGGAGGTTAGATAATGAACCCTCCCCCCCTACAATAAAACATGGTGGAGGTTAGATAATGAACCCTCCACTCCCTACAATAAAACATGGGGAGGTTAGATAATGAACCCTCCCCTCCCTACAATAAAACATGGGGAGGTTAGATAATGAACCCTCCACTCCCTACAATAAAACATGGGGAGGTTAGATAATGAATCCTCCCCACAATAAAACATGGGGGAGGTTAGATAATGAACCCTCCCTACAATAAAACATGGGGGAGGTTAGATAATGATCCCTTTCCCCCCTACAATAAAACATGGGGGAGGTTAGATAATGAACCCTCCACTCCCTACAATAAAACATGGGGAGGTTAGATAATGAACCCCCCCTACAATAAAACATGGGGGAGGTTAGATAATGAACCCTTCCCCCCCTACAATAAAACATGGGGAGGTTGGATAATGAACCCTCCCTACAATAAAACATGGGGAGGTTAGATAATGAACCCTCCCTACAATAAAACATGGGGGAGGTTAGATAATGATCCCTCCCTACAATAAAACATGGGGGAGGTTAGATAATGAACCCTCCCCTCCCTACAATAAAACATGGGGGAGGTTAGATAATGAACCCTCCCTACAATAAAACATGGGGAGGTTAGATAATGAACCCTCCCTACAATAAAACATGGGGGAGGTTAGATAATGAACCCTCCCTACAATAAAACATGGGGAGGTTAGATAATGAACCCTCCCTACAATAAAACATGGGGAGGTTAGATAATGAACCCTCCCCTCCCTACAAAAAACATGGGGGAGGTTAGATAATGAACCCTCCCTACAATAAAACATGGGGGAGGTTAGATAATGAACCCTTCCCCCCCTACAATAAAACATGGGGAGGTTAGATAATGAACCCTCCACTCCCTACAATAAAACATGGGGAGGTTAGATAATGAACCCTTCCTACAATAAAACATGGGGAGGTTAGATAATGAACCCTCCCCTCCCTACAATAAAACATGGTGGAGGTTAGATAATGAACCCTTCCTACAATAAAACATGGGGAGGTTAGATAATGAACCCTCCCTACAATAAAACACGGGGAGGTTAGATAATGAACCCTCCCTACAATAAAACATGGGGGAGGTTGGAAAATGATCCCTTCCCTCCCTACAATAAAACATGGGGAGGTTAGATAATGAACCCTCCCCTCCCTACAATAAAACATGGGGAGGTTAGATAATGAACCCTCCCTACAAAAAAAACATGGGGGAGGTTAGATAATGAACCCTTCCTGCAATAAAACATGGGGAGGTTAGATAATGATCCCCTCCCCCCCTACAATAAAACATGGGGAGGTTGGATAATGAACCCTCCCTACAATAAAACATGGGGAGGTTAGATAATGAACCCTCCCTACAATAAAACATGGGGGAGGTTAGATAATGATCCCTCCCTACAATAAAACATGGGGGAGGTTAGATAATGAACCCTCCCCTCCCTACAATAAAACATGGGGGAGGTTAGATAATGAACCCTCCCTACAATAAAACATGGGGAGGTTAGATAATGAACCCTCCCTACAATAAAACATGGGGGAGGTTAGATAATGAACCCTCCCTACAATAAAACATGGGGAGGTTAGATAATGAACCCTCCCTACAATAAAACATGGGGAGGTTAGATAATGAACCCTCCCCTCCCTACAAAAAACATGGGGGAGGTTAGATAATGAACCCTCCCTACAATAAAACATGGGGGAGGTTAGATAATGAACCCTTCCCCCCCTACAATAAAACATGGGGAGGTTAGATAATGAACCCTCCACTCCCTACAATAAAACATGGGGAGGTTAGATAATGAACCCTTCCTACAATAAAACATGGGGAGGTTAGATAATGAACCCTCCCCTCCCTACAATAAAACATGGTGGAGGTTAGATAATGAACCCTTCCTACAATAAAACATGGGGAGGTTAGATAATGAACCCTCCCTACAATAAAACATGGGGGAGGTTAGATAATGAACCCTTCCCCCCCTACAATAAAACATGGGGAGGTTAGATAATGAACCCTCCCTACAATAAAACATGGGGGAGGTTAGATAATGAACCCTTCCCCCCCTACAATAAAACATGGGGAGGTTAGATAATGAACCCTTCCTACAATAAAACATGGGAAGGTTAGATAATGAACCCTCCCTACAATAAAACATGGGGAGGTTAGATAATGAACCCTCCACTCCCTACAATAAAACATGGGGAGGTTAGATAATGAACCCTCCCTACAATAAAACATGGGGAGGTTAGATAATGAACCCTTCCTACAATAAAACATGGGGGGGGGTTAGATAATGAACCCTCCCTACAATAAAACATGGGGAGGTTAGATAATGAACCCTTCCTACAATAAAACATGGGGGAGGTTAGATAATGAACCCTCCCTACAATAAAACATGGGGGAGGTTGGATAATGATCCCTCCCTACAATAAAACATGGGGAGGTTAGATAATGAACCCTCCCTACAATAAAACATGGGGAGGTTAGATAATGAACCCTCCCTACAATAAAACATGGGGAGGTTAGATAATGAACCCTTCCAACAATAAAACATGGGGGAGGTTAGATAATGAACCCTCCCTACAATAAAACATGGGGGAGGTTAGATAATGATCCCTCCCTACAATAAAACATGGGGAGGTTAGATAATGAACCCTCCCTACAATAAAACATGGGGAGGTTAGATAATGAACCCTTCCTACAATAAAACATGGGGGAGGTTAGATAATGAACCCTCCCTACAATAAAACATGGGGAGGTTAGATAATGAACCCTCCCCCCCTACAATAAAACATGGGGGAGGTTAGATAATGAACCCTCCCTACAATAAAACATGGGGAGGTTAGATAATGATCCCTCCCTACAATAAAACACGGGGGAGGTTAGATAATGAACCCTCCCATCCCTACAATAAAACATGGGGAGGATAGATAATGAACCCTCCCTACAATAAAACATGGGGAGGTTAGATAATGAACCCTTCCTACAATAAAACATGGGGAGGTTAGATAATGAACCCTCCCTACAATAAAACATGGGGAGGTTAGATAATGATCCCTCCCCCCTACAATAAAACATGGGGGAGGTTAGATAATGAACCCTCCACTCCCTACAATAAAACATGGGGAGGTTAGATAATGAACCCCCCCTACAATAAAACATGGGGGAGGTTAGATAATGATCCCTTCCCCCCCTACAATAAAACACAGGGGAGGTTAGATAATGGTAGCCTAGTGGTTAGAGCGTTGGACTAGTAACCAGAAGGTTGCAAGTTCAAACCCCCGAGCTGACAAGGTCGTTCTGCCCCTGAACAAGTTTGTTCCTAGGCCGTCATTGAAAACAAGAATTTGTTCTTAAATGACTTGCCTAGTTAAATAAAGGTAAATAAACATTGATATAAAAATGTTATATTACACTGCCTATGAGTTTTATAGGAACTAATTCTCTGCTGATTTAGTAATGAGACATGTTGTTACATAAACCATTTCCAACATAAAGCATCCATCTCATAACATGTAGCATTCATAAAAACAGGCCTACATTTCACTTAAATAAGACATTGTAAAGTGTAATAAAAACCACACTAGAGCCACTCAGTCCTTGGTCATGCCAAAGCAAATTCATTTTATTTACATTTTCAAGTTTGTACAACATCCTATAAGTCCCTGTCAGACCTACAGTACATGATCAGAACAACATCAGCGATCTTTAGCGTGAGGTGAACACATCACGATATCTCCATCTAAAGCCTGTTCAAATACCTCACAGATGCATCCTCCCATCCTCGAAGTCCTCACGGATCTGACAATGTTAAGACCGGTGTAAACATGATGGCGAACATGCATTCACTTAATCCAATCCCTTCCTAACCAGTGATTATATTACCTCAAGGAGAAGACGATGGTAGGATGCATCGTTAAAGTACTCAAATCAGGGCCAGAGATTCACAGTATTCAACCATGGGATTTTTTTTCAAGCCTTGGCTGTTTTCAGTCACACAGAGTTAGAATGATTCTAATTCTCTAGTTCCAGACTCAGCCTATAGAAGATGTTGTTTACCAGTCCAAGGATCGTCATCCTATAAGTAAACACAGTCGCTACGACAACGTCATTAACATGTGCTATACATTTCCAGGTCACACAGAATATCATCTCTAGGATAGAACTACTTTTTTTTTTTTTAACTGTATAAAATACTAGTTATTAAGGTTGGATGAGTCAGTGGCACATCAATACAAACTGTAACTAGATCCTGTAGAAACTTTACAACGTATGAAAACTGCTACGACAACGTTGTTGGGAAAGCAAACTGATATAAAAAGCTTGCGATGACCAACGGACAAACTGAAAAAACATGACGAGAAAAATAACCTCAATCTAATGGTGACACCTCATTGCTCATTTACAAAAGGCACAAAGAAAAACAAGAAACTGAATAAGAGATGAGAAACCATGAAAAAACATGAGAAACCCATGAGAAACCCATGAGAAAACCATGAGAACCCATGAGAAACCATGAGAAACCCATGAGAACCCATGAGAAACCATGAGAAACCCATGAGAAAACCATGAGAACCCATGAGAAACCCATGAGAAACCATGAAAAAACATGAGAAACCCATGAGAAACCCATGAGAAACCCATGAGAAAACCATGAGAACCCATGAGAACCCATGAGAAACCCATGAGAAACCATGAAAAAACATGAGAAACCCATGAGAAACCATGAGAACCCATGAGAAACCATGAAAAAACATGAGAAACCCATGAGAAACCATGAGAACCCATGAGAAACCATGAGAAACCCATGAGAAACCATGAGAACCCATGAGAAACCCATGAGAAACCATGAAAAAACATAAGAAACCCATGAGAAACCATGAAAAAACATGAGAAACCATGAAAAAACATGAGAAACCCATGAGAACCCATGAGAAACCCATGAGAAACCCATGAGAAACCATGAGAACCCATGAGAACCCATGAGAACCCATGAGAAACCCATGAGAAACCATGAAAAAACATGAGAAACCCATGAGAAACCCATGAGAAACCCATGAGAAACCCATGAGAACCCATGAGAACCCATGAGAAACCCATGAGAAACCATGAAAAAACATGAGAAACCCATGAGAAACCATGAGAACCCATGAGAAACCATGAAAAAACATGAGAAACCCATGAGAAACCATGAGAACCCATGAGAAACCATGAGAAACCCATGAGAAACCATGAGAACCCATGAGAAACCATGAGAAACCCATGAGAAACCATGAAAAAACATAAGAAACCCATGAGAAACCATGAAAAAACATGAGAAACCATGAAAAAACATGAGAAACCCATGAGAACCCATGAGAAACCATGAGAAACCCATGAGAAACCATGAGAAACCCATGAGAAACCATGAGAACCCATGAGAACCCATGAGAAACCATGAGAAACCCATGCGAAACCATGAGAACCCATGAGAACCCATGAGAACCCATGAGAAACCCATGAGAAACCCATGAGAAACCATGAAAAACCCATGAGAAAACAGCTCATTAGTATAATTTGTGCAACGAAGCAAAACTAGTGTTAGTGTGACATCACACCGACTGTCTACACAGACTCTTCTTTAGAGACACAGTTATTAACGAGGTGAAATCAATGACCTGAAGTCGTGGCTATCTATCCATCTACAGTACAGTGAATTCAACAAGCTACTGTGGTGTGTGTGTGTGTGTGTGTGTATATGGGTGGCACAGTACAATCATGACATACACAGAAAAGAGCTCTCTCAATCTATAGGTATTACAGAACCTATACACTCTATATATGAGCTGCCGCCCCCGCCCCCCCCCCCCCCCCCCCCTATACATACACCCTAGATCCAGGGATTATCGTCATGGTGATTTATCATTTTATAGATCTGTATGAAAAATAAACATTTAACCTTTATAGACATTGTCCTAACAACTCATGACACTTATTCTCTTAGGAGGCAAATCCTAACTTCCACGTAGGTAACATTTTCACCTCGTCTCCCATGTACATCTTGGCATGACTGAGTTAACATTTGGACTTCAGTGGAACATTAGGTTTCTCCCCCTAAATAACTACCACCCTGATACCTCTCGTTGGCCTTTCTCTCGGTCCTGGGTGTGGTCGTGTTCACTATAGGGCACACCGTAGCAAAAACGTTTTGCAACGGAAAACATCAAAAATTTTGTTCTTATTGGACAAGTTCAGGTAGGTACTTGTACCGTTCGACTCAGTTTCAAAACAATGTATCCCTAATGAACAGGACCCTATGTTTTCAGTGTAGAATTACATGAGGACCGTAATACAATGTGTTTCCCTACTACGCTCATCTTCTACAGCAACACATAACCCTGTGCACGGTGGTTATACACTACTACATAGCACAATAAGCTGGTTATACTCCTAGTATTACCTACACTGTCTATGCATCCCCAATGGCAACCTAATCCCTATGGGCGCTGGTCCAATGTAGTGCACTGTATAGGGAATAGGGTATCATTGGGCCCTGGTCCAAAGTAGTGCACTATATAGGGAATAGGGTATCATTGGGCCTTGGTCCAATGTAGTGCACTATATAGGGAACAGGGTATCATTGGGCCCTGGTCCAATGTAGTGCACTATATAGGGAATAGGGTATCATTGGGCTTTGGTCCAATGTAGTGCACTATATAGGGAACAGGGTATCATTGGGCCCTGGTCCAAAGTAGTGCACTATATAGGGAACAGGGAGTCATTATTATTAACACTTTGTTCACTATGCATCGTTAAGCCTATAAACAACGCTATGACACCAGTACGACGCCTGTCTTAAATGCTTATGACAGGTCATGACACTTCATAACAAGCTATAACCTTCACGCCCAGAGAGTAACTGGATCATAGAATCAGAAGGTATAATCTTCACATCCTCCCGACCAGAGGAATCAGTGGAGACTAAACTTGGGGTCTGATAGTGGCCTCATCTCCTTACTTTCCTTTCCTTTCCTTGATTGACATGAGGGAGAGGGAGGAGGACAGGAGGGAGAGGGAGGGAGGGAGGAGGACAGGAGGGAGAGGGAGGGAGGGAGGAGGACAGGAGGAGGAGGGAGGGAGGAGGACAGGAGGGGGAGGGAGGGAGGGGTGAGTCTCAGTGGTCTGAAGTGGCCTCATCTCCTTACTTTCCTTTCCTTTCCTTGATTTGCACTGATCAGAGAAGACAGGACAGGTGAAAGGAAGCATCTGAGTGGAGCATCTTTCACCTGTCCTGTCAGTGTAGATGAAAGAGAAGACAAAGAAGAGGAAGTGACTATTGAGACACACACTTGGCCCCCGTTGCACACCTCACTGTTGATCGATACTGTATCCTGGCATCAAACATCCGAACGGTCCATAATATGACCAACGACTCCCATCTCTACCAAGCTATCAGATCTTAACCCGAAGGAATCTTAAAATCCCTCGTCTTAACCTACCCGTGGGTAGGATTTGACTCCCATTGTTATCTGATGATACTTGATTCCCATTGTTAAATCAGTAATAAATGATTGTAGGCTAATGGACAGTCATCCTGGAGCTCGTGAACCCAGAGAGAGAGTGTGTGTGTCAACCTAACTTAGAATAATTATCAGCATCATAAAGTAAACACCATCATAATACTGCTAGTCTCCAGATAGTGTCATTCAATACCACAGTTTCTCTTCTTGGCAACATAATAACAGTTCATCATTGGTGGGATAGAGAAAGGAGGCGGGACATCTAACAGTTGATTGACAGATAGAGTAGACGGCGAGTTTCAGCTGTAAACCACAGACAGCTGTCAGTTGTTTTGAGTGTCAGTTGTTTTAAGTTCTGTCCCATCCCCAGACGTGGAAGTGCGCGTGTGTGCGCGCGTGTGTGCGCGTGTGTGCGCGCGCGCGTGTGCGTGTGCGTGTGCGTGTTTAACTGTTACTCTTGATCTCCAGGATAGAGGGGTTGTGGTCCAGAATGGCCAGGATGATTTTATCCATATACTGTCTCAGACGTAGGTTAACACACTCCTGTTCCTTCAGAGCATCCACCAACTAGAGGAGACGAGGGAGGAGGAGGACAGGAGGGAGAGGGAGGGGGAGGGGGGAGGGAGGGAGGGAGGGAGAGGGGGAGGGAGAGGGGGAGGGAGGGAGGGAGGAGGACAGGAGGGAGAGGGAGGGAACGGGGAGAGGGAGAGAAGGGAGGGAGGGAGGGAGGGAGGGAGGGAGGGAGGGAGGGAGGGAGGGAACGGGGAGAGGGAGAGGGAGGGGGAGGGAGGGAGGGAGAGGGAGGAGGACAGGAGGGAGAGGGAGGGAACGGGGAGAGGGAGAGAACGGGGAGAGGGAGAGGGAGGGAGGGAGGGGGGAGGGAGGGAGGGAGGGGGGAGGGAGGGAGGGAGGGGGAGGGAGGGAGGGAGGAGGACAGGAGGGAGAGGGAGGGAACGGGGAGAGGGAGAGAACGGGGAGAGGGAGAGAGGGAGGGAGGGAGGGAGGGAGGGAGGGAGGGAGGGAGGGAGGGAGAGGGAGGGAGGGAACGGGGAGAATGAGAGGGAGGGAGGGAGGGTGGAGGACAGGAGGGAGAGGGAGGGAACGGGGAGAATGAGAGGGAGGGAGGGAGGAGGACAGGAGGGAGAGGGAGGGAACGGGGAGAGGGAGGGAATGGGGAGAGGTAGGAGGACAGGAGGGAGAGGGAGGGAACGGGGAGAGGGAGGGAATGGGGAGAGGGAGGGAATGGGGAGAGGGAGGGAGAGAGGACAGGGACAGGAGGAAGAGGGAGGGACCGGGGAGAGGGAGGGAGGGAGAGGGAGGAGGACAGGAGGGAGAGGGAGGGAACGGGGAGATTGAGAGGGAGGGAGGGAGGAGGACAGGAGGGAGAGGGAGGGAACGGGGAGAGGGAGGAGGACAGGAGGGAGGGAGGGTGGGAGGGAGGGAGGGTAGGAAGGGGTAGAGAGAGAGCGTGAGAGAATGTCAATCAAAAGATAGAGATTTTTTAAAAACAAATAAAATGACATTTGACACAAAGTGACTAACATGAGCCTGTAGCTCAACTGTCCCCTCTCCTGATGATTTCTGTATGTCACTCTACTCCACTCTACTCTACTCAACCCCACTCTACTCTACCCCACTCAACTCTACTCTACCCCACTCTACTCTACTCTACCCCACTCTACTCTACCCCACTCAACTCTACTCTACCCCACTCTACTCTACCCCACTCAACTCTACTCTACCCCACTCAACTCTACTCTACCCCACTCTACTCTACTCTACCCCACTCTACTCTACCCTACTCCACTCCACTCCACTCTACCCCACCCCACCCCACCCCACTCTACTCTACCCCACTCTACCCTACTCAACTCTACCCCACTCCACTCTACCCCACTCCACTCTACCCCACTCCACTCTACCCCACCCCACTCTACCCCACCCTACTCTACCCCACTCTACTCCACTCTACCCTACTCAACTCTACCCTACTCAACTCTACCCCACTCTACTCTACCCCACTCCACTCTACTCCACTCTACCCTACCCCACTCTACCCCACTTTACCCCACCCCACTCTACCCTACCCCACTCTACCCTACCCCACTCTACCCCACCCCACTCTACCCCACCCCACTCTACCCCACCCCACCTCACTCTACCCTACCCCACCCCACTCTATCCCACCCCACAGTCAGACCCTCTCACCTCGTCCCTAGAAGCGTTGTCGATCTCAGCAGCCAGTGACTGGGCCTTGGTGTGGCAGGCAAACAGGTTCTTAGCTTCATACAGACTCAGACTGAGGATCTGACTGTTCAGGTCATCGTTCTGGTCCCGCAGCTTAAAGTTCTCCTGTAGGGTGGAGAGAGAGGGAGAGGGGGTGGAGAGAGAGGGAGAGGGGGGAGGGGGTGGAGAGACAGGAAGGAAGGAAGGAGGGTAGAGAGAGAGAGAGGGGAGGAGGGTGGGAGGGAAGAGGGAGGAGGGGAGAGGGAGGAGGGAAGAGGGTAGAAAGAGGGAGGGAGGGTTGAAGGAAGAGGGTGGGGAGAGGGAGGAGGGTGGAAAGGGGGAGGGTGGGGGGGGGAGGGAAGAGGGAAGAGGGAGGAGGGCAGAGAGAAGAGGGAAGAGGGAGGAGGGAAGAGGGAAGAGGGAAGAGGGAAGAGGGAAGAGGGAAGAGGGAGGAGAAGGAGGGAAGAGGGAGGAGGGAAGAGGGAAGAGGGAAGAGGGAGGAGGGAGGAGGGAAGAGGGAGGAGGGAAGAGGGAAGAGGGAGGAGGGAAGAGGGAGGAGGGAGAAAATGTTTCTAATATTGAGTTTCACCTCCTTTTGCCCTCAGAACAGCCCCAATTCGTCTGGGTTTTGTGTATGTCTCTTTGTGTGTGTGTACACGTTCAGAGTGTGTGTCCGTGTCTATGTGTGTGTGTGTGTGTCTATGTGTGTGTGTGTGTGTCTATGTGTGTGTGAGCCTCACCTGTTTGAGTCTCTTGACCTCATGCTCCATCTCTATTTCCCGTGTCTTGGCGTTGTATTCTGATAGCCCCGCCCCCTGCCCCGCCTCTGAACCCAGCTTAAACAGCTGCAGGTGCTCCAACTCCCGACGCAGGTCCTCTATCAACTACAAAGATGGAGGGAGGGGGGGTGGGGGGGGAGAGGGAGGTACAGAGGGAGGGAAGGGGAGAGAGGGAGAGGGAGAGAGGGAGAGGGAGAGAGAGGTGGAGGGGGAGAGAGGGAGAGATGGAGGGGGAGAGAGGGAGAGATGGAGGGAGAGGTGGAGGGGGAGAGAGGGAGAGATGGAGGGGGAGAGAGGGAGAGAGGGAGGGGGAGAGAGGGAGAGATGGAGGGCGAGAGAGGGAGAGATGGAGGGGGAGAGAGGGAGAGATGGAGGGGGAGAGAGGGAGAGATGGAGGGAGAGAGAGGGAGAGATGGAGGGAGAGAGAGGGAGAGATGGAGGGAGAGAGAGGGAGAGATGGAGGGAGAGAGAGGGAGAGATGGAGGGGGACAGAGGGAGGGACAGAGGGAGGGACAGAGAGGGAGGGGGAGAGAGGGAGGGGGAGAGAGGGAGGGGGAGAGAGGGAGGGGGAGACAGAGGGAGGGACAGAGGGAGGGAAGGGGAGAGAGGGAGGGGGACAGAGGGAGGGACGGAGGGGGAGACAGAGGGAGGGACAGAGGGAGGGAAGGGGAGAGAGGGAGGGGGACAGAGGGAGGGACGGAGGGGGAGACAGAGGGAGGGACAGAGGGAGGGAAGGGGAGAGAGGGAGGGGGACAGAGGGAGGGACGGAGGGAGGGACGGAGGGAGGGACAGAGGGAGGGAGAGTTTGTCTGTCACATCAATGTAGTTTCCTAGGTGGTTAGAAGTTCAAATATAGAAGATGGTGAATTTGGTCACTAAAGCAGTTGAGTGCAATAGGAACGAATGGAGGAAAATATAGTGTGTGTGTGTGTGTGTGTGTCCGTACCTCTTGCATGGCCTCTCTCTCCTTCTGGAATTCATGTCTGTTCTGCCACAGCTTGTCCATCATCTTCCTGTAGAGGTCCATCTCATCCTTCAGCCTCAGACTGGTGTCCTCTAACCGGTCTGTCATACGCTGCTTCTCCTGGGAGAGGGAGAGGGGAGAGAGAGAGAGATGGGGGAGAGAGGGAGATGGGGGAGAGAGGGAGAGAGAGGGAGATGGGGGAGAGAGGGAGATGGGGGAGAGGGGAGAGAGAGAGAGAGAGGAGATGGGGGAGAGGGGAGGGAGAGAGAGAGGGGAAATGGGGGAGAGGGGAGAGAGGGAGATGGGGGAGATGAGGGAGAGAGGGAGATGGGGGAGAGAGAGAGAGGGGAGATGGGGGAGAGGGGAGAGAGAGGGAGATGGGGGAGAGAGGGAGAGAGAGAGAGAGGGGAGATGGGAGAGAGAGGGAGATGGGGAAGAGTTATCCATTGACAGACAGGCAGATAGACAGGCAGACAGACAGACAGACAGACAGACAGATAGACAGGCAGGCAGGCAGGCAGGCAGGCAGGCAGGCAGGCAGGCAGACAGGCAGACAGACACACAGGCAGACAGACACACAGGCAGACAGACACACAGGCAGACAGACACACAGGCAGACAGACAGGCAGACAGGCAGATAGACAGGCAGATAGACAGGCAGATAGACAGGCAGATAGACAGGCAGATAGACAGGCAGACTTTATGACCACCCACCTGGTCTAGTTTCTCAGTCTGAGACTTCAGTTTACACACGTTCAGTTTCATCTCCCCATTCTCCTCCTCCAGCTGCTGAACTCTATAGAGAAAACAGTTACCCAGATATCTACCATTTCTACTACCAATTTACAGCTGTTCGTTACTAAGGTGTTCCTGTGCGTTACTAAGGTGTTCCTGTGCGTTACTAAGGTGTTCCTGTGCGTTACTAAGGTGTTCCTGTGCGTTACTAATGTGTTCCTGTGCGTTACTAAGGTGTTCCTGTGCGTTACTAAGGTGTTCCTGTGCGTTACTAAGGTGTTCCTGTGCGTTACTAAGGTGTTCCTGTGCGTTTCTAAGGTGTTCCTGTGCGTTTCTAAGGTGTTCCTGTGCGTTACTAAAGGTGTTCCTGTTTGTTACTAAGGTGTTCCTGTGCGTTACTAAGGTGTTCCTGTGCGTTACTAAGATGTTCCTGTGCGTTACTAAGGTGTTCCTGTGCGTTACTAAAGGTGTTCCTGTGCGTTACTAAGGTGTTCCTGTGCGTTACTAAGGTGTTCCTGTGCGTTACTAAGGTGTTCCTGTGCGTTACTAAGGTGTTCCTGTGCGTTACTAAGGTGTTCCTGTGCATTACTAAGGTGTTCCTGTGCGTTACTAAAGGTGTTCCTGTTTGTTACTAAAGGTGTTCCTGTGCGTTACTAAGGTGTTCCTGTGCATTACTAAAGGTGTTCCTGTTTGTTACTAAAGGTGTTCCTGTGCGTTATTAAGGTGTTCCTGTGCGTTATTAAGGTGTTCCTGTGCGTTACTAAGGTGTTCCTGTTCGTTACTAAGGTGTTCCTGTGCGTTACTAAGGTGTTCCGTTGCATTACTAAGGTGTTCCTGTGCGTTACTAAGGTGTTCCTGTGCGTTACTAAGGTGTTCCTGTGCGTTACTAAGGTGTTCCTGTGCGTTTCTAAGGTGTTCCTGTGCGTTACTAAGGTGGTGTTCCTGTGCGTTACTAAAGGTGTTCCTGTTTGTTACTAAGGTGTTCCTGTGCGTTTCTAAGGTGTTCCTGTGCGTTACTAAGGTGGTGTTCCTGTGCGTTACTAAGGTGGTGTTCCTGTGCGTTACTAAGGTGGTGTTCCTGTGCGTTCCTAAGGTGGTGTTCCTGTGCGTTCCTAAGGTGGTGTTCCTGTGCGTTACTAAGGTGGTGTTCCTGTGCGTTCCTAAGGTGCGCTTCATTTCGCTTGAACTTTTGGGACTATTTCATTGGTTCCGTTGTACCAGACAAACTCAAGAGTGTGTACCTGTTACTGAGCAGCTCTATGTCCGTGTTCTTGTCTCTCTCCATCTTGCAGTAGGTCTCTCTGTGTCTATGTGTCTCTTCCTCCAGGGTCTGATCTGCTCTGCTCTCCTGATCCTTCAGCTGCTCCTCCAGCTCATGAACCCTGGGAGACAGAGAGACGCACAACATCGTCATTACACGAGTGTAATCGATATCAATTACAAGTCTTAAAAAAAACAGAGCGGCCGCGATTCAATCAGAGGCAAGTCGTCACCACTATCAACAACACACCGTTTTAAAAAGGACATTTCCCTTGACGTTAGCAGAGATGGAATTTTACGATAAACACTGCAGCTGTCAAGCTCAAGTCTAAATGAGCTTTAATGTTTACACTCATGTCATCTGATATTTAAAGGACTTCTGTCTAAATGAGCTTTAAATGTTTACACTCATGTCATCTGATATTTAAAGGACTTCTGTCTAAATGAGCTTTAATGTTTACACTCATGTTATCTGATATTTAAAGGACTTCTGTCTAAATGAGCTTTAAATGTTTACACTCATGTTATCTGATATTTAAAGTACTTCTGTGTATTTGAGTACTGCATTTTCAAAGACACAGCCCAAAAACAAGTACTTCTGTGTATTTGAGTACTGCATTTTCAAAGACACAGCCCAAAAACAAGTACTTCTGTGTATTTGAGTACTGCATTTTCAAAGACACAGCCCAAAAACAAGTACTTCTGTGTATTTGAGTACTGCATTTTCAAAGACACAGCCCAAAAACAAGTACTTCTGTGTATTTGAGTACTGCATTTTCAAAGACACAGCCCAAAAACAAGTACTTCTATTTGAGTATTTGAGTACTGCATTTTCAAAGACACAGCCCAAAAACAAGTACTTCTATTTGAGTATTTGAGTACTTATTAGTATTAGTACTTATTGTAAAAAAACTAAATAGTCTGCAAAATTGTATTTCAAATACTTAAATCCTATGCATTTAACCCAGATATTTGAAAAAAGTATTTAAAATAAGTATTTGAAAATTCTATCAAATACCTTTCAAGTGTATTTCCAAATACATTACAATACTGAAAATATATCTGAATACTTTCTTTAAATTTATGTGAAAGAAATTGCGATATTTGACATCCTGTAGTATTTGAACCCAGGTCTGGTGTGTATACAGTATATCTCACCTGTGTACCAGCTGTGTGTTGCCCTGTTTGAGTTTACACTTGAGGTCTCCATTAGCCAGACTGTCATTCTCCAGCTCGGTCACCTTCTTCTCCAGGTAACTCACCTGAGGACAGACACATAGGTTCAGGTGAGACCAAAGAAACGGGACCCGATGCCTCCCGAATCAGCCAAGGAGTGGATTTGGGGTAAAGCCCTGTGGTAGTCTAGTGTCCTGTCCAGGGGGTAAAGCACTGTGGTAGTCTAGTGTCCTGTCCAGGGGGTAAAGCCCTGTGGTAGTCTAGTGTCCTGTCCAGGGGGTAAAGCCCTGTGGTAGTCTAGTGCCCTGTCCAGGGGTTAAAGCCCTGTGGTAGTCTAGTGCCCTGTCCAGGGGGTAAAGCCCTGTGGTAGTCTAGTGTCCTGTCCAGGGGGTAAAGCCCTGTGGTAGTCTAGTGTCCTGTCCAGGGGGTAAAGCCCTGTGGTAGTCTAGTGTCCTGTCCAGGGGGTAAAGCCGTGTGTGTGTGTGTGTGTGTGTGTGTATGTGTGTGTGTCTGTACAGTGTGTGTTTACCTTCTCAGTAATGTCCACATCACAAGAGTCGATGGAGTCTCTGAACAGGTCCTCTGTGCTTCCCTGACTGCTGCTAAAAGCACTGTGGTTGTGTTGGAACAACTGACTGTAGAGGAGAGGAGAGGAGAGGAGAGGAGAGGAGAGGGGGAGGAGGAGGAAGAGAGGAGAGGAGAGGAGAGGAGAGGAGAGGAGAGGAGGAGGAAGAGAGGAGTGGAGAGGAGAGGGGAGGAGAGGAGGAGGAGAGGAGAGGAGGAGGAAGAGAGGAGTGGAGAGGAGAGGAGAGGGGAGGAGGAGGAGAGGAGGAGGAGGAGGAGGAGGAAGAGAGGAGAGGAGAGGAGAGGAGGAGGAAGAGAGGAGTGGAGAGGAGAGGAGAGGAGGGGAGAGGAGAGGAGAGGAGGGGAGAGGAGGAAGAGAGGAGTGGAGAGGAGAGGAGAGAGGAGGAGGAAGAGAGGAGGAGAGGAGGAGAGGAGAGGAGGAGAGGAGAGGAGAGGAGAGGAGAGGAGAGGAGAGGAAAGGAGAGGGGAGGAGAGGATAGGAGAGGAGGAGGAAGAGAGGAGTGGAGAGGAGAGGGGAGGAGGAGGAGAGGAGAGGAGAGGAGAGGAGAGGAGAGGAGGAGGAAGAAGATGAGGAGGAGAGGAGGAGGAGGAGAGGAGGAGGAGGAGAGGAAGAGAGGAGAGAAGGAGGAGAGGAAGAGAGGAGAGGAAGAGAGGAGGAGGAAGAGGAGAGGAGGAGGAGGAAGAGAGGAGAGGAGGAAGAGGAGGAGAGGAGGAAGAGAGGAGAGCAGAGGAGGAGGAGGAGAGGAGAGGAGGAGGAGGAGAGGAGAGGAGAGGAGGAGGTAGAGAGGAGAGGATAGGAGAGGAGAGGAGGAGGAGAGGAGAGGAGAGGAGAGGAGAGGAGAGGAGAGGGGAGGAGGAGAGGAGAGGAGAGGAGAGGAGGAAGAGAGGAGTGGAGAGGAGGAGGAGAGGGGGAGAGGAGGAGAGGAGAGGAGGAGGAAGAGAGAAGAGGATAGGAGAGGAGAGGAGTAGGAAGAGAGGAGTGGAGAGGAGAGGAGAGGGGAGGAGGAGGAGAGGAGGAGGAGGAGGAAGAGAGGAGAGGATAGGAGAGGAGAGGAGGAGGAAGAGAGGAGAGGGGAGGAGGAGGAGAGGAGGAGAGGAGAGGAGAGGAGGAGGAAGAAGATGAGGAGGAGAGGAGGAGGAGAGGAAGAGAGGAGAGAAGGAGGAGAGGAGGAGAGGAGGAGGAGAGGAAGAGAGGAGAGGAAGAGAGGAGGAGGAAAGGAGGAGGAAGAGAGGAGGAAGAGGAGAGGAGGAGGAAGAGAGGAGGAAGAGGAGAGGAGGAGGAAGAGAGGAGAGGAGAAGAGGAGGAGGAAGAGAGGAGGAGGAAGAGGAGAGGAGGAGGAGGAAGAGAGGAGAGGAGGAGGAAGAGGAGGAGAGGAGGAAGAGAGGAGAGGAGGAGAGGAGAGGAGAGCAGAGGAGGATGAAGAGAGGAGAGGAGGATGAAGAGAGGAGAGGAGGATGAAGAGAGGAGAGGAGGATGAAGAGAGGAGGAGGAGGGGAGGAGGAGGAAGAGAGGAGGAGGAGGAGGAAGAGAGGAGGAGGAGGAGGAGGAAGAGAGGAGAGGGAAGAAGGAGGAAAGGGGGAGGAGGAGAGGGAAAGGGGGAGGAGGAGAGGAGACGGGGAGGAGGAGAGGAGTTGAGGAGGAAGAGAGGAGAAGGGAGGCGAAGAGGAAAATAGGAGAAAGAGAGTAGAAAGGTGAGGAAGGAGGGGGAGGAGGAGAGGAAAAAGATGAAGAGGTGGGTAATTAACTTTTTTTTTGTGTGATTAATTTTTTATATAAAAAAATTCCCAAAGTGTAAGAGGGAGACTAAAACAACAGAACACCTGATCCATCAGTACAGTACAGTCCCTCCCTCTACCAGCCACCTGATCCATCAGATAACCCCAGTACAGTCCCTCCCTCTACCAGCCACCTGATCCATCAGATAACCCCAGTACAGTCCCTCCCTCTACCAGCCACCTGATCCATCAGATAACCCCAGTACAGTCCCTCCCTCTACCAGCCACCTGATCCATCAGATAACCCCAGTACAGTCCCTCCATCTACCAGCCACCTGAGCCATCAGATAACCCCAGTACAGTCCCTCCCTCTACCAGCCACCTGATCCATCAGATAACCCCAGTACAGTCCCTCCCTCTACCAGCCACCTGATCCATCAGATAACCCCAGTACAGTCCCTCCCTCTACCAGCCACCTGAGCCATCAGATAACCCCAGTACAGTCCCTCCCTCTACCAGCCACCTGATCCATCAGATAACCCCAGTACAGTCCCTCCCTCTCCCAGCCACCTGATCCATCAGATAACCCCAGTACAGTCCCTCCCTCTACCAGCCACCTGATCCATCAGATAACCCCAGTACAGTCCCTCCCTCTACCAGCCACCTGATCCATCAGATAACCCCAGTACAGTCCCTCCCTCTACCAGCCACCTGATCCATCAGATAACCCCAGTACACCTGATCCATCAGTACAGTACAGTCCCTCCCTCTACCAGCCACCTGATCCATCAGATAACCCCAGTACACCTGATCCATCAGTACAGTACAGTCCCTCCCTCTACCAGCCACCTGATCCATCAGATAACCCCAGTACACCTGATCCATCAGTACAGTCCCTCCCTCTACCAGCCACCTGATCCATCAGATAACCCCAGTACACCTGATCCATCAGTACAGTACAGTCCCTCCCTCTACCAGCCACCTGATCCATCAGTACAGTCCCTCTCCCTCTACCAGCCACCTGATCCATCAGTACAGTCCCTCCCTCTACCAGCCACCTGATCCATCAGTACAGTACAGTCCCTCCATCTACCAGCCACCTGATCCATCAGTACAGTCCCTCTCCCTCTACCAGCCACCTGATCCATCAGATAACCCCAGTAGACCTGATCCATCAGTACAGTCCCTCCCTCTACCAGTAGACCTGATCCATCAGTACAGTCCCTCCCTCTACCAGCCACCTGATCCATCAGTACAGTCCCTCTCCCTCTACCAGCCACCTGATCCATCAGATAACCCCAGTAGACCTGATCCATCAGTACAGTCCCTCCCTCTACCAGCCACCTGATCCATCAGTACAGTCCCTCCCTCTACCAGCCACCTGATCCATCAGTACAGTCCCTCCCTCTACCAGCCACCTGATCCATCAGTACAGTCCCTCTCCCTCCTACCTTTCTGTTGTAAAAAGATGATCTCAGTAACTTACCGTCCAAAGGCAGTGCTGGATATCTTTCTGTTGGGGCTGTAAAAAGATAAACAGGAAAATCACAAATGTTATTGTATAGGATTGGTTTATAACAGGGCATGATATAGGGTTGGTTTATAACACAGGGCATGGAATAGGGTTGGTTTATAACACAGGGTATGGAATAGGGTTGGTTTATAACACAGGGTATGGTATAGGGTTGGTTTATAACACAGGGTATGGTATAGGGTTGGTTTATAACACAGGGCATGGTATAGGGTTGTTTTATAACACAGGGCATGGTAGAGGGTTGGATTATAACACAGGGCATGGAATAGGGTTGGTTTATAACACAGGGTATGGTATAGGGTTGGTTTATAACACAGGGTATGGTATAGGGTTGGTTTATAACACAGGGCATGGTATAGGGTTGTTTTATAACACAGGGCATGGTAGAGGGTTGGATTATAACACAGGGCATGGTATAGGGTTGGTTTATAATAGGGCATGGTATAGGATTGGTTTATAACAGTGCATGGTATAGGGTTGGTTTATGACACAGGGCATGGAATAGGGTTGGTTTATAACACAGGGCATGGAATAGGGTTGGTTTATGACACAGGGCATGGTAAAGGGTTGGTTTATGACACAGGGCACGGAATAGGGTTGGTTTATAACACAGGGCACGGAATAGGGTTGGTTTATAACACAGGGCATGGTAAAGGGTTGGTTTATAACACAGGGCATGGTATAGGGTTGGTTTATAACACAGGGTATGGTATAGGGTTGGTTTATAACACAGGGTATGATATAGGGTTGGTTTATAACACAGGGCATGGTATAGGGTTGGTTTATAACACAGGGTATGGTATAGGGTTGGTTTATAACACAGGGTATGGTATAGGGTTGGTTTATAACATAGGGCATGGTATAGGGTTGGTTTATAACACAGGGCATGGTAGAGGGTTGGATTATAACACAGGGCATGGTAGAGGGTTGGATTATAACACAGGGCATGGTAGAGGGTTGGTTTATAATAGGGCATGGTATAGAATTGGTTTATAACAGTGCATGGTATAGGGTTGGTTTATGACACAGGGCATGGAATAGGGTTGGTTTATAACACAGGGCATGGAATAGGGTTGGTTTATGACACAGGGCATGGTAACGGGTTGGTTTATGACACAGGGCATGGTATAGGGTTGGTTTATAACACAGGGCATGGTAAAGGGTTGGTTTATAACACAGGGCATGTTATAGGGTTGGTTTATAACACAGGGCATGTAATAGGGTTGGTTTATAACAGGGCATGTTATAGGGTTGGTTTATAACACAGGGCATGTTATAGGGTTGGTTTATAACAGGGCATGGATTAGGGTTGGTTTATAACAGGGCATGTTATAGGGTTGGTTTATAACACAGGGCACGGTATAGGGTTGGTCTTATAGTAAGAACAGGGCTGAGTGGGACTGGGAGCCGAAGAAGAGCATGGACCAGGGTTAAGACAGGTATAGAAGCCTGGCTGGTGAACGGGGTCAAGGTGGAGCAGGGTTAGGACAGGTTTAGAAGCCTGGCTGGTGAACGGGGTCAGGGTGGAGCAGGGTTAGGACAGGTTTAGAAGCCTGGCTGGTGAACGGGGTCAGGGTGGAGCAGGGTTAGAAGCCTGGCTGGTGAACGGGGTCAGAGTGGAGCAGGGTTAGGACAGGTTTAGAAGCCTGGCTGGTGAACGGGGTCAGGGTGGAGCAGGGTCAGGACAGGTTTAGAAGCCTGGCTGGTGAACGGGGTCAGGGTGGAGCAGGGTTAGGACAGGTTTAGAAGCCTGGCTGGTGAACTGGGTCAGGGTCGGTAGTTACGTCAGTGCCAGACAGGGATTAGTAAGGTAGATTAGATAACAAGAGGAAGGCTGTGGTGACATCAGGGAGAACCACGCTATATATATATATATAGATCACCTGAGTAATGTCCTGGGCTGTCCTGGGCTAGGATCCTATTAGAACCTGACCTGCTTTTACATAACACACACACACACACAGCCTGCCAGGCATGAACGCCCTGAGACACAGATGTCTCACACACACACTCCCTGAGACACAGATGTCTCACACACACTGACACACACACTCCCTGAGACACAGATCAGCTTTACACTCATTACTGTGTTATTGCATCCTCAAGTAAAAGACATGGTGTGTGTGTGTGTGTGTGTGTGTGGTAACCATAGCTAAACTAACCAGCATCTTAAGAGAGTCTCACACACCACATCTCATCTCAAATGGAGTGTAACCATAGAAACACAACACACAGGAACAGAGAGAGACATCCCATCTAGCCTGACCTCTACCTGGTCGTCAACAACATGGTGTGACTGTGGTACAAATGGCACCCTATTCCCTACAGAGCCCTAATGGCGTGGTCTAAAGTAGTGCACTATACAGAGCCCTAATGGCGTGGTCTAAAGTAGTGCACTATACAGAGCCCTAATAGCGTGGTCTAAAGTAGTGCACTATACAGAGCCCTAACGGCCTGGTCTAAAGTAGTGCACTATACAGAGCCCTAATGGCCTGGTCTAAAGTAGTGCACTATACAGAGCCCTAATGGGCGTGGTCTAAAGTTGTGCACTATACAGAGCCCTAATGGCCTGGTCTAAAGTAGTGCACTATACAGAGCCCTAATGGGCGTGGTCTAAAGTAGTGCATTATACAGAGCCCTAATGGCCTGGTCTAAAGTAGTGCACTATACAGAGCCCTATGGGCCTGGTCTAAAGTAGTGCACTATACAGAGCCCTAATGGGCGTGGTCTAAAGTTGTGCACTATACAGAGCCCTAATGGCCTGGTCTAAAGTAGTGCACTATAAAGAGCCCTAATGGGCGTGGTCTAAAGTAGTGCACTATACAGAGCCCTAATGGCCTGGTCTAAAGTAGTGCACTATACAGAGCCCTATGGGCCTGGTCTAAAGTAGTGCACTATACAGAGCCCTATGGGCCTGGTCTAAAGTAGTGCACTATACAGAGCCATATGGGCCTTGTCTAAAGTAGTGCACTATACAGAGCCCTATGGGCCTGGTCTAAAGTAGTGCACTATACAGAGCTCTATGGGCCTGGTCTAAAGTAGTGCACTATACAGGGAATAGGGTGCAGTGATTGAACCAGTGATTCAAGAGAGCATGACAGACAGTTGCCATGGTGAACAAAACAATATAATATAAGGGAGATGTGAAGTAGACTTTGGTCCCTACAGCAATCCTGCCGTGGTGAACGGGGTCAGGGTGGAGCAGGGTTAGGACAGGTTTAGAATCCTGCCGTGGTGAACGGGGTTAGGACAGGTTTAGAATCCTGCCGTGG
>NC_092158.1:91589641-91642141 GCF_045791955.1 Oncorhynchus clarkii lewisi | reverse complement strand
TAGACCGAATACCAGCTGACTGCTTCTTCCCTAAATAGTTATGGCATAGTTTGGAGCTGTGCTTTGGGTCATTGTCCTGTTGTAGGGAGAAATTGGCTCCAATTAAGCATCGTCCACAGGGTATGACATGGTGTTGCAAAATGGAGTGATATCCTTCCTTCTTCAAGATCCCTTTTACCCTGTACAAGTCTCCCACTTGACCACCACCAACGCACCCCCAGACCATCACCCCCAGACCATCACCCTCAGACCATCACCCCCAGACCATCACCCCCAGACCATCACCCCCAGACAATCACCCCCAGACCATCACCCCCAGACCATCACCCCCAGACCATCACATTGCCTCCACCATGCTTGACAGATGGCGTCAAGCACTCCTCCGGCATCTTTTCAGTTTTTCTGCGTCTCACGAATGTTCTTCTTTGTGATCCGAACACCTCAAACTTAGATTAGTTTGTCCATAATCCTTTTTTCCCAATCTTCCTCTGTCCAGTGTCTGTGTTCTTTTTGCCCATCTTAATCTTTTATTTTTATTGGCCAGTCTGAGATATGTATTTTTCTCTGCCTAGAAGGCCAGCATCCCGGAGTCGCCTCTTCACTGTTGACGTTGAGACTGGTGTTTTGCGGGTACTATTTAATGAAGCTGCCAGTTAAGGACTTGTGAGGCGTCTGTTTCTCAAACTAGACACTCTAATGTACTTGTCCTCTTGCTCAGTTGTGCACCGGGGCCTCCCACTCCTCTTTCTATTCTGGTTAGAGCCAGTTTGCCCTGTTCTGTGAAGGGAGTAGTACACAGCGTCGTACGAGATGGCAATTACTCGAAAAGCCTTCATTTCCCAGAACAAGAATAGACTGATGAATTTGTTTTTGGCCATTTTGAGCCTGTAATCGAACCAACAAATACTGATGTTCCAGATACTCAACTAGTCTGAAGGCCAGTTTTATTGCTTCTATAAATCAGGACAACAGTTTTCAGCTGTGCTAACATAATTGCAAAAGGGTTTTCTAATGATCAATTAGCCTTTTAAAATGATAAACTTGGATTAGCGAACACAACGTGCCATTGGAACACAGGAGTGATGGTTGCTGATAATGGGCCTCTGTACACCTGATAATGGGCCTCTGTACACCTGATAATGGGCCTCTGTACACCTGATAATGGGCCTCTGTACACCTGATAATGGGCCTCTGTACACCTGATAATGGGCCTCTGTATATTCCATAAAAACATTTTTTTTTTTTAATCTGTCGTTTCCAGCTACAATAGTCATTTACAACATTAACAATGTCTACACTGTATTTCTGATCAATTTGATGTTGTTTTAATGGACAATTTAAAACTTTTCAAGGACATTTCTAAGTGACCCGCAACTTTTGAAAGGTAGTGTATATGTGTGCCTGGCGTGCTTGTGTGTGTGTGTGCACATTTGAATGTGTGTGTGTGTGTGTGTGTGTGTATGTGTGTTACCTGTTGGCTCTGAGGTTGTTGAGCCTGGCCTCCAGGTCGTTGAGCAGGTTAACCTTCTTATAGCACTGAGAACAATAGACATCCAACACATCACTGTTGTACAGGTGACACATCTTCAGAGGGGTCTGACCAGCACTACAGAGACAGAGGGAGGGAGGGAGGGAGGGAGGGAGGGAGGGAGGGAGAGGGGGAGAAAGAGGGAGGGAGGGAGGGAGGGAGGGAGGGAGGGAGGGAGGGAGGGAGGGAGAAAGAGAGAGGGAGGGAGGGAGGGAGGGAGGGAGAAAGAGAGAGCCAGAAAGAGAGAGAAAGATAGAGAGAGACAAGGAGGGAGAGAGAGACTATAATTACACACAGTGCTTTGTATCTGTCAATAGAACAGAGCAATAGGTTTCCTTCCTGTTACACATGAGTGGCTGAAAGGTGCAGAGTGTGTGTTGGTGCAGCATGTAAAGGGCAGAGTGTGTCAGTCATTGGGGGCCAACTGTCATTGATGAATGTCCTGCACGCTGTGCGAGTTTCCTCTATGTGCCACTAACCTGGAGGGCAGGGAGGAGCCGAGGTCTGAGAAGCCGTTGGTGCGAGCGTCATCGTCGGGGCAAGGGCTGCTGGGAGTGTAGTCCACGTCCTCCCCCTCTCCGTAGTCCTCAAACTGTTCCTCCCCCGAGAAGACGGACGCAGAAGCCGAGCCAATCAGCTGGCCAGAACTACAGCCAATCAGAACACAAAGAACAGGAGTCAACGTATGAATCAGTATGGGCCCCGCTCCCATACGGTCCCGGACTCCCCATCTCCTAGGCCCCTCAAATTCTCACCTGAACCTGGAAGACATTTCTACTGTTTTTGTTCATACCTCCCCTCTAATCAGGGACTGATTTAGACCTGGGACACCAGGAGGGTGATTCCCCTCTAATCAGGGACTGATTTAGACCTGGGACACCAGGTGGGTGATTCCCCTCTAATCAGGGACTGATTTAGACCTGGGACACCAGGAGGGTGATTCCCCTCTAATCAGGGACTGATTTAGACCTGGGACACCAGGAGGGTGATTCCCCTCTAATCAGGGACTGATTTAGACCTGGGACACCAGGAGGGTGATTCCCCTCTAATTAGGGACTGATTTAGACCTGGGACACCAGGAGGGTGATTCCCCTCTAATTAGGGACTGATTTAGACCTGGGACACCAGGAGGGTGATTCCCCTCTAATCAGGGACTGATTTAGACCTGGGACACCAGGAGGGTGATTCCCCTCTAATCAGGGACTGATTTAGACCTGGGACACCAGGAGGGTGATTCCCCTCTAATCAGGGACTGATTTAGACCTGGGACACCAGGAGGGTGATTCCCCTCTAGTCAGGGACTGATTTAGACCTGGGACAGCAGGTGGGTGATTCCCCTCTAATCAGGGACTGATTTAGACCTGGGACACCAGGAGGGTGATTCCCCTCTAGTCAGGGACTGATTTAGACCTGGGACACCAGGAGGGTGATTCCCCTCTAATCAGGGACTGACTTAGACCTGGGACACCAGGAGGGTGATTCCCCTCTAATCAGGGACTGATTTAGACCTGGGACACCAGGTGGGTGATTCCCCTCTAATCAGGGACTGATTTAGACCTGGGACACCAGGTGGGTGATTCCCCTCTAATCAGGGACTGGTTTAGACCTGGGACACCAGGAGGGTGATTCCCCTCTAATCAGGGACTGATTTAGACCTGGGACACCAGGAGGGTGATTCCCCTCTAATCAGGGACTGACTTAGACCTGGGACACCAGGAGGGTGATGTTAACTATCAGGTAGAATAGGAAACCATCAGGACTCTGGAACTTGTTTGATAAGATTTGAATACCCCTTCCCTAGAAACTCAGAACGTCTGAAAACACTGTCTGGAGTATAGCAATATGGAGCCAATTCCACCTAGCCTATCAGAGGGCCCATTCCACCTAGCCTATCAGAGGGCCCATTCCACCTAGCCTATCAGAGGGCCCATTACACCTAGCCAATAGCAGTCCCACAAGTCTACAAGAAGTGCTTATGGCAGGTTGGGGCTACTACAGCCATGGTCAGATAGATGCTACTACAGCCATGGATGCCACTACAGCCATGGTCAGATAGATACTACTACAGCCATGGTCAGATAGATGGTACTACAGCCATGGTCAGATAGATGGTACTACAGCCATGGTCAGATAGATGGTACTACAGCCATGGTCAGATAGATACTACTACAGCCATGGTCAGATAGATGGTATTACAGCCATGGTCAGATAGATGGTACTACAGCCATGGTCAGATAGATACTACTACAGCCATGGTCAGATAGATGGTATTACAGCCATGGTCAGATAGATGGTACTACAGCCATGGTCAGATAGATACTACTACAGCCATGGTCAGATAGATGGTATTACAGCCATGGTCAGATAGATGGTACTACAGCCATGGTCAGATAGATGGTACTACAGCCATGGTCAGATAGATACTACTACAGCCATGGTCAGATAGATACTACTACAGCCATGGTCAGATAGATACTACTACAGCCATGGTCAGATAGATGGTATTACAGCCATGGTCAGATAGATACTATTACAGCCATGGTCAGATAGATACTACTACAGCCATGGTCAGATAGATGGTATTACAGCCATGGTCAGATAGATGGTATTACAGCCATGGTCAGATAGATACTATTACAGCCATGGTCAGATAGATGGTACTACAGCCATGGTCAGATAGATACTACTACAGCCATGGTCAGATAGATACTACTACAGCCATGGTCAGATAGATGGTACTACAGCCATGGTCAGATAGATGGTACTACAGCCATGGTCAGATAGATACTACTACAGCCATGGTCAGATAGATACTACTACAGCCATGGTCAGATAGATGGTACTACAGCCATGGTCAGATAGATGGTACTACAGCCATGGTCAGATAGATAGTACTACAGCCATGGTCAGATAGATACTACTACAGCCATGGTCAGATAGATGGTATTACAGCCATGGTCAGATAGATAGTACTACAGCCATGGTCAGATAGATACTACTACAGCCATGGTCAGATAGATGGTACTACAGCCATGGTCAGATAGATGGTAGTACAGCCATGGTCAGATAGATGGTACTACAGCCATGGTCAGATAGATGGTACTACAGCCATGGTCAGATAGATGCTACTACAGCCATGGTCAGATAGATACTACTACAGCCATGGTCAGATAGATACTACTACAGCTATGGTCAGATAGATGGTACTACAGCCATGGTCAGATAGATACTACTACAGCTATGGTCAGATAGATGGTACTACAGCCATGGTCAGATAGATACTACTACAGCCATGGTCAGATAGATACTACTACAGCCATGGTCAGATAGATGGTACTACAGCCATGGTCAGATAGATGGTACTACAGCCATGGTCAGATAGATACTACTACAGCCATGGTCAGATAGATGGTACTACAGCCATGGTCAGATAGATGGTACTACAGCCATGGTCAGATAGATGGTACTTCAGCCATGGTCAGATAGATACTACTACAGCCATGGTCAGATAGATGCTAGTACAGCCATGGTCAGATAGATACTACTACAGCCATGGTCAGATAGATACTACTACAGCCATGGTCAGATAGATGGTACTACAGCCATGGTCAGATAGATGGTACTACAGCCATGGTCAGATAGATGGTACTACAGCCATGGTCAGATAGATGGTACTACAGCCATGGTCAGATAGATGGTGTCAAAAATCTGATTGAAAATCAATAACCGGTATAATCTGTGACATCATAACGTCACACTTACTTGTTGAACAGTCCACCTAGCCCCTCCTCCTTCTCGTTGCTCCGCCCCCCGTCAGAGGTGTCAGAGCCCACGCCGCTCTCATTGGTGCTGTCCATGTCACAACACTCCCCCTGCTCCACACTGCAGTCTGGGTATGGACGGGTACACATGATGATGGGAGGGCCCAGTCGGGCCTCGCCGTTCTGGAGCGAGAGGGGGAGAGGGAGCATAGGGGGAGGGGGGGGGGGGGGGGGGGGGGGGGGGAGAGGGGGAGAGGGATCATAGGGGGAGGGAGGGGGAGGGGTAGGGGGAGAGAGGGAGGGGTAGGGGGAGAGAGAGAGGGGGAGGGGGAGAGAGAGGGGGGGAGGGGGGAGAGAGGGAGGGGGAGGGGGAGAGAGAGGGAGGGGGAGAGAGAGGGAGGGGGGAGAGATGTAGAGAGGGGGAGAGAGAGGGAGGGGTAGAGAGAGGGAGGGGTAGAGAGAGGGAGAGGTAGAGAGGGGGAGAAAAAAGGAGGGGGGGAGAGAGGGGTGGGGAGAGAGAGGGAGGGGGAGAGAGAGGGAGGGGGAGAGAGAGGGAGAGGTAGAGAGAGAGGGAGAGGGAGAGAGGGAGAGAGAGGGAGGGGGAGAGAGCGGGAGAGGTAGAGAGAGGGAGGGGGAGAGAGAGGGAGGGGGAGAGAGGGAGGGGGAGAGAGAGGGAGGGGTAGAGAGGGAGGGGTAGAGAGGGAGGGGTAGAGAGGGGGAGAGAGAGTGAGGGGTAGAGAGAGGGAGGGGGAGAGAGAGAGGGGTAGGGGGAGAGAGAGAGGGGTAGGGGGAGAGAGAGAGGGGTAGGAGGAGAGAGAGAGGGGTAGGGGGAGAGAGAGAGGGGTAGGGGGGAGAGAGAGGGGACATTAGTCAACCATCACCATTATTCAACTCAACATGCTGGACACAGACAGAAAACAGTGTTTCCTCTACGTTGTTGTCTTGGCGGAGCACACGGCCAACTTCCAGACCCTGAACAATGAAACATTTAACACCCATCATCTAGTACCCACAGCTAAGAGCACCCTCAGTCTAGTACCCACAGCTAAGAGCACCCTCAGTCTAGTACCCACAGCTAAGAGCACCCTCAGTCTAGTACCCACAGCTAAGAGCACCCTCAGTCTAGTACCCACAGCTAAGAGCACCCTCAGTCTAGTAAACACAGCTAAGAGCACCCTCAGTCTAGTACCCACAGCTAAGAGCACCCTCAGTCTAGTACCCACAGCTAAGAGCACCCTCAGTCTAGTACCCACAGCTAAGAGCACCCTCAGTCTAGTAAACACAGCTAAGAGCACCCTCAGTCTAGTACCCACAGCTAAGAGCACCCTCAGTCTAGTACCCACAGCTAAGAGCACCCTCAGTCTAGTACCCACAGCTAAGAGCACCCTCAGTCTAGTAAACACAGCTAAGAGCACCCTCAGTCTAGTACCCACAGCTAAGAGCACCCTCAGTCTAGTACCCACAGCTAAGAGCACCCTCAGTCTAGTAAACACAGCTAAGAGCACCCTCAGTCTAGTACCCACAGCTAAGAGCACCCTCAGTCTAGTACCCACAGCTAAGAGCACCCTCAGTCTAGTAAACACAGCTAAGAGCACCCTCAGTCTAGTACCCACAGCTAAGAGCACCCTCAGTCTAGTACCCACAGCTAAGAGCACCCTCAGTCTAGTACCCACAGCTAAGAGCACCCTCAGTCTAGTACCCACAGCTAAGAGCACCCTCAGTCTAGTACCCACAGCTAAGAGCACCCTCAGTCTAGTACCCACAGCTAAGAGCACCCTCAGTCTAGTAAACACAGCTAAGAGCACCCTCAGTGAACCAGAACATTCAATTCAATACAACCCAGGTAGTGGTGGACCACTGGTAGGGCAGATAAGAGCGTCTCAGAAACCCCTCCCTTCCTCCATTCTTTCCACTCTCTCCCTCCCTCCTTGCCTCCCTCCCTCACTCCTTCCCTACCCCTCTCCCATCCCTCCTTCCCTACACCTCTCCCATCCCTCCTTCCCTCCCCTCCCCCATCCCTCCTTCCCTCCCCTCTCCCATCCCTCCCCCTCTCCCATCCCTCCTTCCCTCCCCTCCCCTCTCCCATCCCTCCCCCTCTCCCATCTCCCATCCCCCCCCCTCTCCCATCCCTCCTTCCCTCCCCTCCCCTCTCCCATCCCTCTCCCATCCCTCCTTCCCTCCCCTCCCCTCTCCCATCCCTCCCCCTCTCCCATCCCTCCTTCCCTCCCCTCCCCTCTCCCATCCCTCCCCCTCTCCCATCCCTCCTTCCCTCCCCTCCCCTCTCCCATCCCTCTCCCATCCCTCCTTCCCTCCCCTCCCCTCTCCCATCCCTCCCCCTCTCCCATCCCTCCTTCCCTCCCCTCCCATCCCTCCATCCCTCCCCCTCTCCCATCCCTCCATCCCTCCCCCTCTCCCATCCCTCCATCCCTCCCCCTCTCCCATCCCTCCTTCCCTCCCATCCCTCCCTCCTTTCCTCCCCCCTCTCTCCCTCTCACTGAAGGATATCTACAGCAGTTTTAGTAAACCTGTGATTTAACTAACGAGCGATCACTTTCTCCACGTCTGTCTGACAGACTAACAACATCACGTCCTCATCACGACCTTTAAAAAGGGATTTATGTGTAGAGTAGTTACTGTGTTGATTATCTGACCTGTAACAGTCTCTCTAGGGGCTGGTAATGTCTGTGTTGATTATCTGACCTGTAACAGTCTCTCTAGGGGCTGGTAATGTCTGTGTTGATTATCTGACCTGTTACAGTCTCTCTAGGGCTGGTAATGTCTGTGTTGATTATCTGACCTGTAACAGTCTCTCTAGGGGCTGGTAATGTCTGTGTTGATTATCTGACCTGAAACAGTCTCTCTAGGGGCTGGGAATGTCTGTGTTGATTATCTAACCTGTAACAGTCTCTCTAGGGGCTGGTAATGTCTGTGTTGATTATCTGACCTGTTACAGTCTCTCTAGGGGCTGGTAATGTCTGTGTTGACTATCTGACCTTAAACAGTCTCTCTAGGGGCTGGTAATGTCTGTGTTGATTATCTGACCTGAAACAGTCTCTCTAGGGGCTGGTAATGTCTGTGTTGATTATCTGACCTGTAACAGTCTCTCTAGTGGCTGGTAATGTCTGTGTTGATTATCTGACCTGTAACAGTCTCTCTAGGGGCTGGTAATGTCTGTGTTGACTATCTGACCTGAAACAGATTCTCTAGGGGCTGGTAATGTCTGTGTTGACTATCTGACCTCTCTCTCTGTAATCATTAAGGACTGAGGAGTTTATCGGGATTAAAATGAACAGAATGGAGGTAAGCACAGGCAAAGTCCTAGAGAAAAACCTGGTTCTGTCTGCTTTCCACCAGACACTGGGAGATGAATTCACCTTTCAGCAGAACAATAACCTAAAACACAAGGCCAAATATACACTGAAGTTTTGACTTAAATCTTCTTGTAAATCTATGGCAAGACATTAAAATGGTTCTCTAGCAATGATCAACAGCCAATTTGAAAAGAGCTTGAAGAATTTTGAAAAGAACAATGGGCAAATCCATGTGTGGAAAGCTGTTAGAGACTCACCCAGAAACACTCACAGCTGTAATCGCTGCCAAAGGTGCTTCTACAAAGTCCTGACTCAGGGGTGTGAATACTTACGTAAATGAGATATTTATGTATTTATTTTTCAATAAATTTGCTAAAATGTCTAAAAACATGTTCACTTTGTCATTATGGGGTGTTGTGATGTCATTATGGGGTATTGTGATGTCATTATGGGGTATTGTGATGTCATTATGGGGTATTGTGTGCAGATGGGTGAAAAAAACAACAACAATTGAATCCATTTTGAAATCATGCTGTAACAACAAAATGTGGAATAATTCAAAGGGTATGAATGCCTTCTGAAGGCCCTGTATCCATGTGTGCATTAAGTTATTATTATTTCTAATTGTGGCAGGTGTGGTCCTCCATAAACTACATGACATAAATGCATAATGAGGAGACATGAAGGGCGTTTCAGAGTTCAGAGTTCAGCAGTAGAGAACATTGGGTAGTGACTGGACCACTGGCCTAGATCTGTTTGCTCCTGTTCAGGAGTGTGTGTGATTGTGTGTAAATAATACATACACGTATGTCTGTTATCACCAGACTGCTCTACCACTGGGACACACACACACACACACACACACACACACACACACACACACACACACACACACACACACACACACACACACACACACACACACACACACTACATTGAATCAACATGAACATCAATGTCATTGTAATGAATGGTAGAGAGGGCAGTCCTCCTGAGAGGTTATAGAGGGAACAGGAGGCTTTAACCTGGTTATAGAGGGTAACAGAAGGCTCTAACCTGGTTATAGAGGGTAACAGAAGGCTCTAACCTGGTTATAGAGGGGAACAGAAGGCTCTAACCTGGTTATAGAGGGTAACAGAAGGCTCTAACCTGGTTATAGAGGGTAACAGAAGGCTCCAGAGAGGCTCTAACCTGGTTATAGAGGGTAACAGAAGGCTCTAACCTGGTTATAGAGGGTAACAGAAGGCTCTAACCTGGTTATAGAGGGGAACAGAAGGCTCTAACCTGGTTATAGAGGGTAACAGAAGGCTCTAACCTGGTTATAGAGGGTAACAGAAGGCTCTAACCTGGTTATAGAGGGGCACAGAAGGCTCTAACCTGGTTATAGAGGGGAACAGAAGGCTCTAACCTGGTTATAGAGGGTAACAGAAGGCTCTAACCTGGTTATAGAGGGGAACAGAAGGCTCTAACCTGGTTATAGAGGGTAACAGAAGGCTCTAACCTGGTTATAGAGGGAATCAGAAGGCTCCAGAGAGGCTCTAACCTGGTTATAGAGGGGAACAGAAGGCTCTAACCTGGTTATAGAGGGGAACAGAAGGCTCTACCCTGGTTATAGAGGGGAACAGAAGGCTCTAACCTGGTTATAGAGGGGAACAGAAGGCTCTAACCTGGTTATAGAGGGGAACAGAAGGCTCTAACCTGGTTATAGAGGGTAACAGAAGGCTCTAACCTGGTTATAGAGGGAAACAGAAGGCTCCAGAGAGGCTCTAACCTGGTTATAGAGGGGAACAGAAGGCTCTAACCTGGTTATAGAGGGGAACAGAAGGCTCTAACCTGGTTATAGAGGGGAACAGAAGGCTCTAACCTGGTTATAGAGGGTAACAGAAGGCTCTAACCTGGTTATAGAGGGGAACAGAAGGCTCTAACCTGGTTATAGAGGGTAACAGAAGGCTCTAACCTGGTTATAGAGGGTAACAGAAGGCTCTAACCTGGTTATAGAGGGGCACAGAAGGCTCTAACCTGGTTATAGAGGGGAACAGAAGGCTCTAACCTGGTTATAGAGGGGAACAGAAGGCTCTAACCTGGTTATAGAGGGTAACAGAAGGCTCTAACCTGGTTATAGAGGGTAACAGAAGGCTCTAACCTGGTTATAGAGGGGAACAGAAGGCTCTAACCTGGTTATAGAGGGTAACAGAAGGCTCTAACCTGGTTATAGAGGGAAACAGAAGGCTCCAGAGAGGCTCTAACCTGGTTATAGAGGGGAACAGAAGGCTCTAACCTGGTTATAGAGGGTAACAGAAGGCTCTAACCTGGTTATAGAGGGTAACAGAAGGCTCCAGAGAGGCTCTAACCTGGTTATAGAGGGTAACAGAAGGCTCTAACCTGGTTATAGAGGGTAACAGAAGGCTCTAACCTGGTTATAGAGGGGAACAGAAGGCTCTAACCTGGTTATAGAGGGTAACAGAAGGCTCTAACCTGGTTATAGAGGGTAACAGAAGGCTCTAACCTGGTTATAGAGGGGCACAGAAGGCTCTAACCTGGTTATAGAGGGGAACAGAAGGCTCTAACCTGGTTATAGAGGGTAACAGAAGGCTCTAACCTGGTTATAGAGGGGAACAGAAGGCTCTAACCTGGTTATAGAGGGTAACAGAAGGCTCTAACCTGGTTATAGAGGGAATCAGAAGGCTCCAGAGAGGCTCTAACCTGGTTATAGAGGGGAACAGAAGGCTCTAACCTGGTTATAGAGGGGAACAGAAGGCTCTACCCTGGTTATAGAGGGGAACAGAAGGCTCTAACCTGGTTATAGAGGGGAACAGAAGGCTCTAACCTGGTTATAGAGGGGAACAGAAGGCTCTAACCTGGTTATAGAGGGTAACAGAAGGCTCTAACCTGGTTATAGAGGGAAACAGAAGGCTCCAGAGAGGCTCTAACCTGGTTATAGAGGGGAACAGAAGGCTCTAACCTGGTTATAGAGGGGAACAGAAGGCTCTAACCTGGTTATAGAGGGGAACAGAAGGCTCTAACCTGGTTATAGAGGGTAACAGAAGGCTCTAACCTGGTTATAGAGGGGAACAGAAGGCTCTAACCTGGTTATAGAGGGTAACAGAAGGCTCTAACCTGGTTATAGAGGGTAACAGAAGGCTCTAACCTGGTTATAGAGGGGCACAGAAGGCTCTAACCTGGTTATAGAGGGGAACAGAAGGCTCTAACCTGGTTATAGAGGGGAACAGAAGGCTCTAACCTGGTTATAGAGGGTAACAGAAGGCTCTAACCTGGTTATAGAGGGTAACAGAAGGCTCTAACCTGGTTATAGAGGGGAACAGAAGGCTCTAACCTGGTTATAGAGGGTAACAGAAGGCTCTAACCTGGTTATAGAGGGAAACAGAAGGCTCCAGAGAGGCTCTAACCTGGTTATAGAGGGGAACAGAAGGCTCTAACCTGGTTATAGAGGGGAACAGAAGGCTCTACCCTGGTTATAGAGGGGAACAGAAGGCTCTAACCTGGTTATAGAGGGGAACAGAAGGCTCTAACCTGGTTATAGAGGGGAACAGAAGGCTCTAACCTGGTTATAGAGGGGAACAGAAGGCTCTAACCTGGTTATAGAGGGGAACAGGAGGCTTTAACCTGGTTATAGAGGGGAACAGAAGGCTCCAACCTGGTTATAGAGGGGAACAGAAGGCTCTAACCTGGTTATAGAGGGGAACAGAAGGCTCTAACCTGGTTATAGAGGGGAACAGAAGGCTCTAACCTGGTTATAGAGGGGAACAGAAGGCTCTAACCTGGTTATAGAGGGGAACAGAAGGCTCTAACCTGGTTATAGAGGGGAACAGAAGGCTCTAACCTGGTTATAGAGGGGAACAGAAGGCTCTAACCTGGTTATAGAGGGGCACAGAAGGCTCTAACCTGGTTATAGAGGGTAACAGAAGGCTCTAACCTGGTTATAGAGGGGAACAGAAGGCTCTAACCTGGTTATAGAGGGGAACAGAAGGCTCTAACCTGGTTATAGAGGGGAACAGAAGGCTCTAACCTGGTTATAGAGGGGAACAGAAGGCTCTACCCTGGTTATAGAGGGGAACAGAAGGCTCTAACCTGGTTATAGAGGGTAACAGAAGGCTCTAACCTGGTTATAGAGGGGAACAGAAGGCTCTAACCTGGTTATAGAGGAGGGGAACAGAAGGCTCCAGAGAGGCTCTAACCTGGTTATAGAGGGTAACAGAAGGCTCTAACCTGGTTATAGAGGGGAACAGAAGGCTCTAACCTGGTTATAGAGGGGAACAGAAGGCTCTAACCTGGTTATAGAGGGGAACAGAAGGCTCTAACCTGGTTATAGAGGGTAACAGAAGGCTCTAACCTGGTTATAGAGGGTAACAGAAGGCTCTAACCTGGTTATAGAGGGGCACAGAAGGCTCTAACCTGGTTATAGAGGGGAACAGAAGGCTCTAACCTGGTTATAGAGGGGAACAGAAGGCTCTAACCTGGTTATAGAGGGGAACAGAAGGCTCTAACCTGGTTATAGAGGGGAACAGAAGGCTCTAACCTGGTTATAGAGGGGAACAGAAGGCTCTAACCTGGTTATAGAGGGGAACAGAAGGCTCTAACCTGGTTATAGAGGGGAACAGAAGGCTCTAACCTGGTTATAGAGGGGAACAGAAGGCTCTAACCTGGTTATAGAGGGGAACAGAAGGCTCTAACCTGGTTATAGAGGGGAACAGAAGGCTCTAACCTGGTTATAGAGGGGAACAGAAGGCTCTAACCTGGTTAAAGAGGGGAACAGAAGGCTCTAACCTGGTTATAGAGGGGAACAGAAGGCTCTAACCTGGTTATAGAGGGGAACAGAAGGCTCTAACCTGGTTATAGAGGGGAACAGAAGGCTCTAACCTGGTTATAGAGGGGAACAGAAGGCTCTAACCTGGTTATAGAGGGGAACAGAAGGCTCTAACCTGGTTATAGAGGGGAACAGAAGGATCTACCCTGGTTATAGAGGAGGGGAACAGAAGGCTCCAGAGAGGCTCTAACCTGGTTATAGAGGGGAACAGAAGGCTCTAACCTGGTTATAGAGGGGAACAGAAGGCTCTAACCTGGTTATAGAGGGTAACAGAAGGCTCTAACCTGGTTATAGAGGGGAACAGAAGGCTCTAACCTGGTTATAGAGGGGAACAGAAGGCTCTAACCTGGTTATAGAGGGGAACAGAAGGCTCTAACCTGGTTATAGAGGGGGACAGAAGGCTCTAACCTGGTTATAGAGGGTAACAGAAGGCTCTAACCTGGTTATAGAGGGAAACAGAAGGCTCTAACCTGGTTATAGAGGGGAACAGAAGGCTCTAACCTGGTTATAGAGGGGAACAGAAGGCTCTAACCTGGTTATAGAGGGTAACAGAAGGCTCTAACCTGGTTATAGAGGGGAACAGAAGGCTCTAACCTGGTTATAGAGGGTAACAGAAGGCTCTAACCTGGTTATAGAGGGTAACAGAAGGCTCTAACCTGGTAATAGAGGGGCACAGAAGGCTCTAACCTGGTTATAGAGGGGAACAGAAGGCTCTAACCTGGTTATAGAGGGTAACAGAAGGCTCTAACCTGGTTATAGAGGGTAACAGAAGGCTCTAACCTGGTTATAGAGGGTAACAGAAGGCTCTAACCTGGTTATAGAGGGGAACAGAAGGCTCTAACCTGGTTATAGAGGGGAACAGAAGGCTCTAACCTGGTTATAGAGGGGAACAGAAGGCTCTAACCTGGTTATAGAGGGGAACAGAAGGCTCTAACCTGGTTATAGAGGGGAACAGAAGGCTCTAACCTGGTTATAGAGGGGAACAGAAGGCTCTAGCCTGGTTATAGAGGAGGGGAACAGAAGGCTCCAGAGAGGCTCTAACCTGGTTATAGAGGGGAACAGAAGGCTCTAACCTGGTTATAGAGGGGAACAGAAGGCTCTAACCTGGTTATAGAGGGTAACAGAAGGCTCTAACCTGGTTATAGAGGGGAACAGAAGGCTCTAACCTGGTTATAGAGGGGAACAGAAGGCTCTAACCTGGTTATAGAGGGGAACAGAAGGCTCTAACCTGGTTATAGAGGGGGACAGAAGGCTCTAACCTGGTTATAGAGGGTAACAGAAGGCTCTAACCTGGTTATAGAGGGAAACAGAAGGCTCTAACCTGGTTATAGAGGGGAACAGAAGGCTCTAACCTGGTTATAGAGGGGAACAGAAGGCTCTAACCTGGTTATAGAGGGTAACAGAAGGCTCTAACCTGGTTATAGAGGGGAACAGAAAGCTCTAACCTGGTTATAGAGGGTAACAGAAGGCTCTAACCTGGTTATAGAGGGTAACAGAAGGCTCTAACCTGGTAATAGAGGGGCACAGAAGGCTCTAACCTGGTTATAGAGGGGAACAGAAGGCTCTAACCTGGTTATAGAGGGTAACAGAAGGCTCTAACCTGGTTATAGAGGGTAACAGAAGGCTCTAACCTGGTTATAGAGGGTAACAGAAGGCTCTAACCTGGTTATAGAGGGGAACAGAAGGCTCTAACCTGGTTATAGAGGGGAACAGAAGGCTCTAACCTGGTTATAGAGGGGAACAGAAGGCTCTAACCTGGTTATAGAGGGGAACAGAAGGCTCTAACCTGGTTATAGAGGGGAACAGAAGGCTCTAACCTGGTTATAGAGGGGAACAGAAGGCTCTAACCTGGTTATAGAGGGGAACAGAAGGCTCTAACCTGGTTATAGAGGGGAACAGAAGGCTCTAACCTGGTTATAGAGGGGCACAGAAGGCTCTAACCTGGTTATAGAGGGTAACAGAAGGCTCTAACCTGGTTATAGAGGGGAACAGAAGGCTCTAACCTGGTTATAGAGGGGAACAGAAGGCTCTAACCTGGTTATAGAGGGGAACAGAAGGCTCTAACCTGGTTATAGAGGGGAACAGAAGGCTCTAACCTGGTTATAGAGGGGAACAGAAGGCTCTAACCTGGTTATAGAGGGGAACAGAAGGCTCTAACCTGGTTATAGAGGGGAACAGAAGGCTCTAACCTGGTTATAGAGGGGAACAGAAGGCTCTAACCTGGTTATAGAGGGGAACAGAAGGCTCTAACCTGGTTATAGAGGGGCACAGAAGGCTCTAACCTGGTTATAGAGGGTAACAGAAGGCTCTAACCTGGTTATAGAGGGGAACAGAAGGCTCTAACCTGGTTATAGAGGGGAACAGAAGGCTCTAACCTGGTTATAGAGGGGCACAGAAGGCTCTAACCTGGTTATAGAGGGTAACAGAAGGCTCTAACCTGGTTATAGAGGGTAACAGAAGGCTCTAACCTGGTTATAGAGGGGAACAGAAGGCTCTAACCTGGTTATAGAGGGGAACAGAAGGCTCTAACCTGGTTATAGAGGGGAACAGAAGGCTCTAACCTGGTTATAGAGGGGAACAGAAGGCTCTAACCTGGTTATAGAGGGGAACAGAAGGCTCTAACCTGGTTATAGAGGGTAACAGAAGGCTCTAACCTGGTTATAGAGGGGAACAGAAGGCTCTAACCTGGTTATAGAGGAGGGGAACAGAAGGCTCCAGAGAGGCTCTAACCTGGTTATAGAGGGTAACAGAAGGCTCTAACCTGGTTATAGAGGGTAACAGAAGGCTCTAACCTGGTTATAGAGGGGAACAGAAGGCTCTAACCTGGTTATAGAGGGGAACAGAAGGCTCTAACCTGGTTATAGAGGGGAACAGAAGGCTCTAACCTGGTTATAGAGGGGAACAGAAGGCTCTAACCTGGTTATAGAGGGGAACAGAAGGCTCTAACCTGGTTATAGAGGGGAACAGAAGGCTCTAACCTGGTTATAGAGGGGAACAGAAGGCTCTAACCTGGTTATAGAGGGGAACAGAAGGCTCTAACCTGGTTATAGAGGGGAACAGAAGGCTCTAACCTGGTTATAGAGGGGAACAGAAGGCTCTAACCTGGTTATAGAGGGGAACAGAAGGCTCTAACCTGGTTATAGAGGGGAACAGAAGGCTCTAACCTGGTTATAGAGGGGAACAGAAGGCTCTAACCTGGTTATAGAGGGGAACAGAAGGCTCTAACCTAGTTATAGAGGGGAACAGAAGGCTCTAACCTAGTTATAGAGGGGAACAGAAGGCTCTAACCTGGTTATAGAGGGGAACAGAAGGCTCTAACCTGGTTATAGAGGGGAACAGAAGGCTCTAACCTGGTTATAGAGGGGAACAGAAGGCTCTAACCTGGTTATAGAGGGGAACAGAAGGCTCTAACCTGGTTATAGAGGGGAACAGAAGGCTCTAACCTGGTTATAGAGGGGAACAGAAGGCTCTAACCTGGTTATAGAGGGGAACAGAAGGCTCTAACCTGGTTATAGAGGGTAACAGAAGGCTCTAACCTGGTTATAGAGGGAAACAGAAGGCTCCAGAGAGGCTCTAACCTGGTTATAGAGGGGAACAGAAGGCTCTAACCTGGTTATAGAGGGGAACAGAAGGCTCTACCCTGGTTATAGAGGGGAACAGAAGGCTCTAACCTGGTTATAGAGGGGAACAGAAGGCTCTAACCTGGTTATAGAGGGGAACAGAAGGCTCTAACCTGGTTATAGAGGGGAACAGAAGGCTCTAACCTGGTTATAGAGGGGAACAGGAGGCTTTAACCTGGTTATAGAGGGGAACAGAAGGCTCCAACCTGGTTATAGAGGGGAACAGAAGGCTCTAACCTGGTTATAGAGGGGAACAGAAGGCTCTAACCTGGTTATAGAGGGGAACAGAAGGCTCTAACCTGGTTATAGAGGGGAACAGAAGGCTCTAACCTGGTTATAGAGGGGAACAGAAGGCTCTAACCTGGTTATAGAGGGGAACAGAAGGCTCTAACCTGGTTATAGAGGGGAACAGAAGGCTCTAACCTGGTTATAGAGGGGCACAGAAGGCTCTAACCTGGTTATAGAGGGTAACAGAAGGCTCTAACCTGGTTATAGAGGGGAACAGAAGGCTCTAACCTGGTTATAGAGGGGAACAGAAGGCTCTAACCTGGTTATAGAGGGGAACAGAAGGCTCTAACCTGGTTATAGAGGGGAACAGAAGGCTCTACCCTGGTTATAGAGGGGAACAGAAGGCTCTAACCTGGTTATAGAGGGTAACAGAAGGCTCTAACCTGGTTATAGAGGGGAACAGAAGGCTCTAACCTGGTTATAGAGGAGGGGAACAGAAGGCTCCAGAGAGGCTCTAACCTGGTTATAGAGGGTAACAGAAGGCTCTAACCTGGTTATAGAGGGGAACAGAAGGCTCTAACCTGGTTATAGAGGGGAACAGAAGGCTCTAACCTGGTTATAGAGGGGAACAGAAGGCTCTAACCTGGTTATAGAGGGGAACAGAAGGCTCTAACCTGGTTATAGAGGGGAACAGAAGGCTCTAACCTGGTTATAGAGGGGAACAGAAGGCTCTAACCTGGTTATAGAGGGGAACAGAAGGCTCTAACCTGGTTATAGAGGGGAACAGAAGGCTCTAACCTGGTTATAGAGGGGGACAGAAGGCTCTAACCTGGTTATAGAGGGGAACAGAAGGCTTTAACCTGGTTATAGAGGGGAACAGAAGGCTCTAACCTGGTTATAGAGGGTAACAGAAGGCTCTAACCTGGTAATAGAGGGGCACAGAAGGCTCTAACCTGGTTATAGAGGGGAACAGAAGGCTCTAACCTGGTTATAGAGGGTAACAGAAGGCTCTAACCTGGTTATAGAGGGGAACAGAAGGCTCTAACCTGGTTATAGAGGGGAACAGAAGGCTCTAACCTGGTTATAGAGGGGAACAGAAGGCTCTAACCTGGTTATAGAGGGGAACAGAAGGCTCTAACCTGGTTATAGAGGGGAACAGAAGGCTCTAACCTGGTTATAGAGGGGAACAGAAGGCTCTAACCTGGTTATAGAGGGGAACAGAAGGCTCTAACCTGGTTATAGAGGGGAACAGAAGGCTCTAACCTGGTTATAGAGGGTAACAGAAGGCTCTAACCTGGTTATAGAGGGGAACAGAAGGCTCTAACCTGGTTATAGAGGAGGGGAACAGAAGGCTCCAGAGAGGCTCTAACCTGGTTATAGAGGGTAACAGAAGGCTCTAACCTGGTTATAGAGGGTAACAGAAGGCTCTAACCTGGTTATAGAGGGGAACAGAAGGCTCTAACCTGGTTATAGAGGGGAACAGAAGGCTCTAACCTGGTTATAGAGGGGAACAGAAGGCTCTAACCTGGTTATAGAGGGGAACAGAAGGCTCTAACCTGGTTATAGAGGGGAACAGAAGGCTCTAACCTGGTTATAGAGGGGAACAGAAGGCTCTAACCTGGTTATAGAGGGGAACAGAAGGCTCTAACCTGGTTATAGAGGGGAACAGAAGGCTCTAACCTGGTTATAGAGGGGAACAGAAGGCTCTAACCTGGTTATAGAGGGGAACAGAAGGCTCTAACCTGGTTATAGAGGGGAACAGAAGGCTCTAACCTGGTTATAGAGGGGAACAGAAGGCTCTAACCTGGTTATAGAGGGGAACAGAAGGCTCTAACCTGGTTATAGAGGGGAACAGAAGGCTCTAACCAGGTTATAGAGGGGAACAGAAGGCTCTAACCTGGTTATAGAGGGGAACAGAAGGCTCTAACCTGGTTATAGAGGGGAACAGAAGGCTCTAACCTGGTTATAGAGGGGAACAGAAGGCTCTAACCTGGTTATAGAGGGGAACAGAAGGCTCTAACCTGGTTATAGAGGGGAACAGAAGGCTCTAACCTGGTTATAGAGGGGAACAGAAGGCTCTAACCTGGTTATAGAGGGTAACAGAAGGCTCTAACCTGGTTATAGAGGGTAACAGAAGGCTCTAACCTGGTTATAGAGGGTAACAGAAGGCTCTAACCTGGTTATAGAGGGGAACAGAAGGCTCTAACCTGGTTATAGAGGGGAACAGAAGGCTCTAACCTGGTTATAGAGGGGAACAGAAGGCTCTAACCTGGTTATAGAGGGGAACAGAAGGCTCTAACCTGGTTATAGAGGGGAACAGAAGGCTCTAACCTAGTTATAGAGGGGAACAGAAGGCTCTAACCTAGTTATAGAGGGGAACAGAAGGCTCTAACCTGGTTATAGAGGGGAACAGAAGGCTCTAACCTGGTTATAGAGGGGAACAGAAGGCTCTAACCTGGTTATAGAGGGGAACAGAAGGCTCTAACCTGGTTATAGAGGGGAACAGAAGGCTCTAACCTGGTTATAGAGGGGAACAGAAGGCTCTAACCTGGTTATAGAGGGGAACAGAAGGCTCTAACCTGGTTATAGAGGGTAACAGAAGGCTCTAACCTGGTTATAGAGGGAAACAGAAGGCTCCAGAGAGGCTCTAACCTGGTTATAGAGGGGAACAGAAGGCTCTAACCTGGTTATAGAGGGGAACAGAAGGCTCTACCCTGGTTATAGAGGGGAACAGAAGGCTCTAACCTGGTTATAGAGGGGAACAGAAGGCTCTAACCTGGTTATAGAGGGGAACAGAAGGCTCTAACCTGGTTATAGAGGGGAACAGAAGGCTCTAACCTGGTTATAGAGGGGAACAGGAGGCTTTAACCTGGTTATAGAGGGGAACAGAAGGCTCCAACCTGGTTATAGAGGGGAACAGAAGGCTCTAACCTGGTTATAGAGGGGAACAGAAGGCTCTAACCTGGTTATAGAGGGGAACAGAAGGCTCTAACCTGGTTATAGAGGGGAACAGAAGGCTCTAACCTGGTTATAGAGGGGAACAGAAGGCTCTAACCTGGTTATAGAGGGGAACAGAAGGCTCTAACCTGGTTATAGAGGGGAACAGAAGGCTCTAACCTGGTTATAGAGGGGCACAGAAGGCTCTAACCTGGTTATAGAGGGTAACAGAAGGCTCTAACCTGGTTATAGAGGGGAACAGAAGGCTCTAACCTGGTTATAGAGGGGAACAGAAGGCTCTAACCTGGTTATAGAGGGGAACAGAAGGCTCTAACCTGGTTATAGAGGGGAACAGAAGGCTCTACCCTGGTTATAGAGGGGAACAGAAGGCTCTAACCTGGTTATAGAGGGTAACAGAAGGCTCTAACCTGGTTATAGAGGGGAACAGAAGGCTCTAACCTGGTTATAGAGGAGGGGAACAGAAGGCTCCAGAGAGGCTCTAACCTGGTTATAGAGGGTAACAGAAGGCTCTAACCTGGTTATAGAGGGGAACAGAAGGCTCTAACCTGGTTATAGAGGGGAACAGAAGGCTCTAACCTGGTTATAGAGGGGAACAGAAGGCTCTAACCTGGTTATAGAGGGGAACAGAAGGCTCTAACCTGGTTATAGAGGGGAACAGAAGGCTCTAACCTGGTTATAGAGGGGAACAGAAGGCTCTAACCTGGTTATAGAGGGGAACAGAAGGCTCTAACCTGGTTATAGAGGGGAACAGAAGGCTCTAACCTGGTTATAGAGGGGGACAGAAGGCTCTAACCTGGTTATAGAGGGGAACAGAAGGCTTTAACCTGGTTATAGAGGGGAACAGAAGGCTCTAACCTGGTTATAGAGGGTAACAGAAGGCTCTAACCTGGTAATAGAGGGGCACAGAAGGCTCTAACCTGGTTATAGAGGGGAACAGAAGGCTCTAACCTGGTTATAGAGGGTAACAGAAGGCTCTAACCTGGTTATAGAGGGGAACAGAAGGCTCTAACCTGGTTATAGAGGGGAACAGAAGGCTCTAACCTGGTTATAGAGGGGAACAGAAGGCTCTAACCTGGTTATAGAGGGGAACAGAAGGCTCTAACCTGGTTATAGAGGGGAACAGAAGGCTCTAACCTGGTTATAGAGGGGAACAGAAGGCTCTAACCTGGTTATAGAGGGGAACAGAAGGCTCTAACCTGGTTATAGAGGGGAACAGAAGGCTCTAACCTGGTTATAGAGGGGAACAGAAGGCTCTAACCTGGTTATAGAGGGGAACAGAAGGCTCTAACCTGGTTATAGAGGGGCACAGAAGGCTCTAACCTGGTTATAGAGGGTAACAGAAGGCTCTAACCTGGTTATAGAGGGGAACAGAAGGCTCTAACCTGGTTATAGAGGGGAACAGAAGGCTCTAACCTGGTTATAAGAGGGGAACAGAAGGCTCTAACCTGGTTATAGAGGGGAACAGAAGGCTCTAACCTGGTTATAGAGGGGAACAGAAGGCTCTAACCTGGTTATAGAGGGGCACAGAAGGCTCTAACCTGGTTATAGAGGGTAACAGAAGGCTCTAACCTGGTTATAGAGGGGAACAGAAGGCTCTAACCTGGTTATAGAGGGGAACAGAAGGCTCTAACCTGGTTATAGAGGGGCACAGAAGGCTCTAACCTGGTTATAGAGGGTAACAGAAGGCTCTAACCTGGTTATAGAGGGGAACAGAAGGCTCTAACCTGGTTATAGAGGGGAACAGAAGGCTCTAACCTGGTTATAGAGGGGAACAGAAGGCTCTAACCTGGTTATAGAGGGGAACAGAAGGCTCTAACCTGGTTATAGAGGGTAACAGAAGGCTCTAACCTGGTTATAGAGGGAAACAGAAGGCTCTAACATGGTTATAGAGGGGAACAGAAGGCTCTAACCTGGTTATAGAGGGGAACAGAAGGCTCTAACCTGGTTATAGAGGGGAACAGAAGGCTCTAACCTGGTTATAGAGGGGAACAGAAGGCTCTAACCTGGTTATAGAGGGGAACAGAAGGCTCTAACCTGGTTATAGAGGGGAACAGAAGGCTCTAACCTGGTTATAGAGGGGAACAGAAGGCTCTAACCTGGTTATAGAGGGGAACAGAAGGCTCCAGAGAGGCTCTAACCTGGTTATAGAGGGGAACAGAAGGCTCTAACCTGGTTATAGAGGGGAACAGAAGGCTCTAACCTGGTTATAGAGGGGAACAGAAGGCTCTAACCTGGTTATAGAGGGGAACAGAAGGCTCTAACCTGGTTATAGAGGGGAACAGAAGGCTCTAACCTGGTTATAGAGGGGAACAGAAGGCTCTAACCTGGTTATAGAGGGGAACAGAAGGCTCTAACCTGGTTATAGAGGGGAACAGAAGGCTCTAACCTGGTTATAGAGGGGAACAGAAGGCTCTAACCTGGTTATAGAGGGGAACAGAAGGCTCTAACCTGGTTAAAGAGGGGAACAGAAGGCTCTAACCTGGTTATAGAGGGGAACAGAAGGCTCTAACCTGGTTATAGAGGGGAACAGAAGGCTCTAACCTGGTTATAGAGGGGAACAGAAGGCTCTAACCTGGTTATAGAGGGGAACAGAAGGCTCTAACCTGGTTATAGAGGGGAACAGAAGGCTCTACCCTGGTTATAGAGGAGGGGAACAGAAGGCTCCAGAGAGGCTCTAACCTGGTTATAGAGGGGAACAGAAGGCTCTAACCTGGTTATAGAGGGGAACAGAAGGCTCTAACCTGGTTATAGAGGGTAACAGAAGGCTCTAACCTGGTTATAGAGGGAAACAGAAGGCTCTAACATGGTTATAGAGGGGAACAGAAGGCTCTAACCTGGTTATAGAGGGGAACAGAAGGCTCTAACCTGGTTATAGAGGGGAACAGAAGGCTCTAACCTGGTTATAGAGGGGAACAGAAGGCTCTAACCTGGTTATAGAGGGGAACAGAAGGCTCTAACCTGGTTATAGAGGGGAACAGAAGGCTCTAACCTGGTTATAGAGGGGAACAGAAGGCTCTAACCTGGTTATAGAGGGGAACAGAAGGCTCTAACCTGGTTATAGAGGGGAACAGAAGGCTCCAGAGAGGCTCTAACCTGGTTATAGAGGGGAACAGAAGGCTCTAACCTGGTTATAGAGGGGAACAGAAGGCTCTAACCTGGTTATAGAGGGGAACAGAAGGCTCTAACCTGGTTATAGAGGGGAACAGAAGGCTCTAACCTGGTTATAGAGGGGAACAGAAGGCTCTAACCTGGTTATAGAGGGGAACAGAAGGCTCTAACCTGGTTATAGAGGGGAACAGAAGGCTCTAACCTGGTTATAGAGGGGAACAGAAGGCTCTAACCTGGTTATAGAGGGGAACAGAAGGCTCTAACCTGGTTAAAGAGGGGAACAGAAGGCTCTAACCTGGTTATAGAGGGGAACAGAAGGCTCTAACCTGGTTATAGAGGGGAACAGAAGGCTCTAACCTGGTTATAGAGGGGAACAGAAGGCTCTAACCTGGTTATAGAGGGGAACAGAAGGCTCTAACCTGGTTATAGAGGGGAACAGAAGGCTCTAACCTGGTTATAGAGGGGAACAGAAGGCTCTACCCTGGTTATAGAGGAGGGGAACAGAAGGCTCCAGAGAGGCTCTAACCTGGTTATAGAGGGGAACAGAAGGCTCTAACCTGGTTATAGAGGGGAACAGAAGGCTCTAACCTGGTTATAGAGGGTAACAGAAGGCTCTAACCTGGTTATAGAGGGGAACAGAAGGCTCTAACCTGGTTATAGAGGGGAACAGAAGGCTCTAACCTGGTTATAGAGGGGAACAGAAGGCTCTAACCTGGTTATAGAGGGGGACAGAAGGCTCTAACCTGGTTATAGAGGGGAACAGAAGGCTCTAACCTGGTTATAGAGGGGAACAGAAGGCTCTAACATGGTTATAGAGGGGAACAGAAGGCTCTAACCTGGTTATAGAGGGGAACAGAAGGCTCTAACCTGGTTATAGAGGGGAACAGAAGGCTCTAACCTGGTTATAGAGGGGAACAGAAGGCTCTAACCTGGTTATAGAGGGGAACAGAAGGCTCTAACCTGGTTATAGAGGGGAACAGAAGGCTCTAACCTGGTTATAGAGGGGAACAGAAGGCTCTAACCTGGTTATAGAGGGTAACAGAAGGCTCTAACCTGGTTATAGAGGGAAACAGAAGGCTCCAGAGAGGCTCTAACCTGGTTATAGAGGGGAACAGAAGGCTCTAACCTGGTTATAGAGGGGAACAGAAGGCTCTACCCTGGTTATAGAGGGGAACAGAAGGCTCTAACCTGGTTATAGAGGGGAACAGAAGGCTCTAACCTGGTTATAGAGGGGAAAAGAAGGCTCTAACCTGGTTATAGAGGGGAACAGAAGGCTCTAACCTGGTTATAGAGGGGAACAGGAGGCTTTAACCTGGTTATAGAGGGGAACAGAAGGCTCCAACCTGGTTATAGAGGGGAACAGAAGGCTCTAACCTGGTTATAGAGGGGAACAGAAGGCTCTAACCTGGTTATAGAGGGGAACAGAAGGCTCTAACCTGGTTATAGAGGGGAACAGAAGGCTCTAACCTGGTTATAGAGGGGAACAGAAGGCTCTAACCTGGTTATAGAGGGGAACAGAAGGCTCTAACCTGGTTATAGAGGGGAACAGAAGGCTTTAACCTGGTTATAGAGGGGAACAGAAGGCTCTAACCTGGTTATAGAGGGGAACAGAAGGCTCTAACCTGGTTATAGAGGGGAACAGAAGGCTCTAACCTGGTTATAGAGGGGAACAGAAGGCTCTAACCTGGTTATAGAGGGTAACAGAAGGCTCTAACCTGGTTATAGAGGGTAACAGAAGGCTCTAACCTGGTTATAGAGGGGAACAGAAGGCTCTAACCTGGTTATAGAGGGGAACAGAAGGCTCTAACCTGGTTATAGAGGGGAACAGAAGGCTCTAACCTGGTTATAGAGGGGAACAGAAGGCTCTAACCTGGTTATAGAGGGGAACAGAAGGCTCTAACCTAGTTATAGAGGGGAACAGAAGGCTCTAACCTAGTTATAGAGGGGAACAGAAGGCTCTAACCTGGTTATAGAGGGGAACAGAAGGCTCTAACCTGGTTATAGAGGGGAACAGAAGGCTCTAACCTGGTTATAGAGGGGAACAGAAGGCTCTAACCTGGTTATAGAGGGGAACAGAAGGCTCTAACCTGGTTATAGAGGGGAACAGAAGGCTCTAACCTGGTTATAGAGGGGAACAGAAGGCTCTAACCTGGTTATAGAGGGGAACAGAAGGCTTTAACCTGGTTATAGAGGGGAACAGAAGGCTCTAACCTGGTTATAGAGGGGAACAGAAGGCTCTAACCTGGTTATAGAGGGGAACAGAAGGCTCTAACCTGGTTATAGAGGGGAACAGAAGGCTCTACCCTGGTTATAGAGGGGAACAGAAGGCTCTAACCTGGTTATAGAGGGTAACAGAAGGCTCTAACCTGGTTATAGAGGGGAACAGAAGGCTCTAACCTGGTTATAGAGGAGGGGAACAGAAGGCTCCAGAGAGGCTCTAACCTGGTTATAGAGGGGAACAGAAGGCTCTAACCTGGTTATAGAGGGGAACAGAAGGCTCTAACCTGGTTATAGAGGGGAACAGAAGGCTCTAACCTGGTTATAGAGGGGAACAGAAGGCTCTAACCTGGTTATAGAGGGTGACAGAAGGCTCTAACCTGGTTATAGAGGGTAACAGAAGGCTCTAACCTGGTTATTGAGGGAAACAGAAGGCTCCAGAGAGGCTCTAACCTGGTTATAGAGGGGAACAGAAGGCTCTAACCTGGTTATAGAGGGGAACAGAAGGATCTAACCTGGTTATAGAGGGGAACAGAAGGCTCTAACCTGGTTATAGAGGGGAACAGAAGGCTCTAACCTAGTTATAGAGGGGAACAGAAGGCTCTAACCTGGTTATAGAGGGGAACAGAAGGCTCTAACCTGGTTATAGAGGGGAACAGAAGGCTCTAACCTGGTTATAGAGGGGAACAGAAGGCTCTAACCTGGTTATAGAGGGGAACAGAAGGCTCTAACCTGGTTATAGAGGGGAACAGAAGGCTCTAACCTGGTTATAGAGGGGAACAGAAGGCTTTAACCTGGTTATAGAGGGGAACAGAAGGCTCTAACCTGGTTATAGAGGGGAACAGAAGGCTCTAACCTGGTTATAGAGGGGAACAGAAGGCTCTAACCTGGTTATAAAGGGTAACAGAAGGCTCTAACCTGGTTATAGAGGGGAACAGAAGGCTCTAACCTGGTTATAGAGGGGAACAGAAGGCTCTAACCTGGTTATAGAGGGGAACAGAAGGCTCTAACCTGGTTATAGAGGGGGACAGAAGGCTCTAACCTGGTTATAGAGGGTAACAGAAGGCTCTAACCTGGTTATAGAGGGAAACAGAAGGCTCCAGAGAGGCTCTAACCTGGTTATAGAGGGGAACAGAAGGCTCTAACCTGGTTATAGAGGGGAACAGAAGGATCTAACCTGGTTATAGAGGGGAACAGAAGGCTCTAACCTGGTTATAGAGGGTAACAGAAGGCTCTAACCTGGTTATAGAGGGGAACAGAAGGCTCTAACCTGGTTATAGAGGGTAACAGAAGGCTCTAACCTGGTTATAGAGGGTAACAGAAGGCTCTAACCTGGTTATAGAGGGGCACAGAAGGCTCTAACCTGGTTATAGAGGGGAACAGAAGGCTCTAACCTGGTTATAGAGGGTAACAGAAGGCTCTAACCTGGTTATAGAGGGTAACAGAAGGCTCTAACCTGGTTATATAGGGGAACAGAAGGCTCTAACCTGGTTATAGAGGGTAACAGAAGGCTCTAACCTGGTTATAGAGGGAAACAGAAGGCTCCAGAGAGGCTCTAACCTGGTTATAGAGGGGAACAGAAGGCTCTAACCTGGTTATAGAGGGGAACAGAAGGCTCTAACCTGGTTATAGAGGGGCACAGAAGGCTCTAACCTGGTTATAGAGGGTAACAGAAGGCTCTAACCTGGTTATAGAGGGGAACAGAAGGCTCTAACCTGGTTATAGAGGGGAACAGAAGGCTCTAACCTGGTTATAGAGGGGAACAGAAGGCTCTAACCTGGTTATAGAGGGGAACAGAAGGCTCTAACCTGGTTATAGAGGGGAACAGAAGGCTCTAACCTGGTAATAGAGGGGAACAGAAGGCTCTACCCTGGTTATAGAGGGGAACAGAAGGCTCTAACCTGGTTATAGAGGGTAACAGAAGGCTCTAACCTGGTTATAGAGGGGAACAGAAGGCTCTAACCTGGTTATAGAGGAGGGGAACAGAAGGCTCCAGAGAGGCTCTAACCTGGTTATAGAGGGGAACAGAAGGCTCTAACCTGGTTATAGAGGGTAACAGAAGGCTCTAACCTGGTTATAGAGGGGAACAGAAGGCTCTAACCTGGTTATAGAGGGGAACAGAAGGCTCTAACCTGGTTATAGAGGAGGGGAACAGAAGGCTCTAACCTGGTTATAGAGGGGAACAGAAGGCTCTAACCTGGTTATAGAGGGGAACAGAAGGCTCTAACCTGGTTATAGAGGGTAACAGAAGGCTCTAACCTGGTTATAGAGGGTAACAGAAGGCTCTAACCTGGTTATAGAGGGGAACAGAAGGCTCTAACCTGGTTATAGAGGGTAACAGAAGGCTCTAACCTGGTTATAGAGGGAAACAGAAGGCTCCAGAGAGGCTTTAACCTGGTTATAGAGGGGAACAGAAGGCTCTAACCTGGTTATAGAGGGGAACAGAAGGCGCTAACCTGGTTATAGAGGGGAACAGAAGGCTCTACCCTGGTTATAGAGGGTAACAGAAGGCTCTAACCTGGTTATAGAGGGTAACAGAAGGCTCTAACCTGGTTATAGAGGGGAACAGAAGGCTCTAACCTGGTTATAGAGGAGGGGAACAGAAGGCTCCAGAGAGGCTCTAGACTGGTTATAGAGGGGAACAGAAGGCTCTAACCTGGTTATAGAGGGGAACAGAAGGCTCTAACCTGGTTATAGAGGGGAACAGAAGGCTCTAACCTGGTTATAGAGGGTAACAGAAGGCTCTAACCTGGTTATAGAGGGGAACAGAAGGCTCCAGAGAGGCTCTAACCTGGTTATAGAGGGGAACAGAAGGCTCTAACCTGGTTATAGAGGGGAACAGAAGGCTCTAACCTGGTTATAGAGGGGAACAGAAGGCTCTAACCTGGTTATAGAGGGGAACAGAAGGCTCTAACCTGGTTATAGAGGGGAACAGAAGGCTCTAACCTGGTTATAGAGGGGAACAGAAGGCTCTAACCTGGTTATAGAGGGGAACAGAAGGCTCCAGAGAGGCTCTAACCTGGTTATAGAGGGGAACAGAAGGCTCTAACCTGGTTATAGAGGGGAACAGAAGGCTCTAACCTGGTTATAGAGGGGAACAGAAGGCTCTAACCTGGTTATAGAGGGTAACAGAAGGCTCTAACCTGGTTATAGAGGGGAACAGAAGGCTCTAACCTGGTTATAGAGGGGCACAGAAGGCTCTACCCTGGTTATAGAGGGGAACAGAAGGCTCTAACCTGGTTATAGAGGGGAACAGAAGGCTCCAGAGAGGCTCTAACCTGGTTATAGAGGGGAACAGAAGGCTCTAACCTGGTTATAGAGGGGAACAGAAGGCTCTAACCTGGTTATAGAGGGGCACAGAAGGCTCTAACCTGGTTATAGAGGAAGGCTCCAGAGAGGCTTTAACCTCTCTGTTATATGGTTTATGCCAAACCACACCCTCCCCATTCTCTCTCACACACACACACACACCCTTTCCATTCACACTAGTGCCAGTCTAGACTGGCTCAGTTCACTCCAGGTGTTCACAGCAGGTGGCTGTCAAACTTTGGAACCCATTCACCCCCCACTATCTTTCTCTCCCTCACTCCCCTCCCTCACTCACTCCTTCACCCCCACCCACTCCTCTCTCTCAATCTCTCCTCCTTGTCCCCCCCCGCCACACACGCCCGTCCTCTCCTCTTTGACACCCCATCTCTCTCTCTCGTTTTCAGCTGTATCCAAGCGGCTGGTTCTGACTGCCAACAGCAGATCCCTTTACAACAAACCACACCCTCCCCATTCACACCAAACAGCCCCCAAAACCCCATTCACACACACACACACACGACAGCCCCCAAAACCTCATTCACACCAAACAGCCCCCAAAAAACCCATTCACACACACAACAGACAGCCCCCAAAACCCCATTCACACCAAACAGCCCCCAAAAAACCCATTCACACACACAACAGACAGCCCCCCAAAACCCCATTCACACACACACACACACACACACACACACCAGACAGCCCCCAAAAACCCATTCCCACACACACACAGCCCCAAAAAGCCCATTCCCACACACATACCAGACAGCCCCCAAAAAACCCATTCACACACACCAGACAGACCCCCAAAACCCCATTTACACACACACACAGCCCCCAAAAATCCCATTCCCACACACACACACCAGACAGCCCCCAAAACCCCATTCACACACACCAGACAGCCCCCAAAACCCCATTCCCACACACACACACCAGACAGCCCCCAAAACCCCCTTCACACACACCAGACAGCCCCCAAAACCCCATTCACACACACCAGACAGCCCCCAAAACCACATTCCCACACACACACACACCAGACGGCCCCCAAAACCCCATTCACATACACACACACACACCAGACAGCCCCCAAAACCCCATTCTCACACACACCAGACAGCCCCCCAAAAAACCCATTCACACACACCAGACAGCCCCCCCAAAAAACCCATTCACACACACCAGACAGCCCCCCCCAAAAAACGCATTCCCACAGACACAGTGAATCTTCTCTGCCGACACGCGTGTGTGTTGCCACTTTGACCTCCAACGGCTAGTTACTGGAGTACAGCTGCCTGCGACATTACTGCTTAAATAGCAGTTAATACCTTCAAGCGCGCGCGTGCACACACACACGGTCTACTTAGCATGTGAACAGAGTGCACCCTTTAGTTCTTAGTGGCTGAACAGATAACAGGCTAACGAGAGGATCGGCTAATCCAGTTATTTTAGTCCAGGTGGGGAACACTGAATGAACGGACACACACACACACACACACACACACACACACACACACACACACACACACACACACACACACACACACACACAATCTGTAGGAAAGCTTAGCACAGTACATCACCTTCTAGTAGACTGCAGTAAAGCTGGACACCAGGGCTGGGTGGTGTCTGGAACCTCACCATGCTAATCACCATACTTACAGTTGGAGTCGGAAGTTTACATACACTCCATTAGTATTTGGTAGCGTTGCCTTTAAATTGTTTAACTTGGGTCAAACATTCCGGGTCGCCTTCCACAATATACAGTGGGGCAAAAAAGTATTTAGTCAGCCACCAATTGTGCAAGTTCTCCCACTTAAAAAAGATGAGAGAGGCCTGTAATTTTCATCATAGGTACACTTCAACTATGACAGACAAAATTAGAAAAAAAATCCAGAAAATCACAGTGTAGGATTTTTTATTAATTTATTTGCAAATTATGGTGGAAAATAAGTATTTGGTCACCTACAAACAAGCAAGATTTTTGGCTCTCACTGACCTGTAACTTCTTCTTTAAGAGGCTCCTCTGTCCTCCACTCGTTACCTGTATTAATGGCACCTGTTTGAACTTGTTATCAGTATAAAGGACACCTGTCCACAACCTCAAATAGTCACACTCCAAACTCCACTATGGTCAAGACCAAAGAGCTGTCAAAGGACACCAGAAACAAAATTGTAGACCTGCACTAGACTGGGAAGACTGAATCTGCAATAGGTAAGCAGCTTGGTTTGAATAAATCAACTGTGGGAGCAATTATTAGGAAATGGAAGACATAGAAGACCACTGATAATCTCCCTCGATCTGGGGCTCCACGCAAGATCTCACCCCGTGGGGTCAAAATGATCACAAGAACGGTGAGCAAAAATACCAGAACCACACGGGGGGACCTAGTGAATGACCTGCAGAGAGCTGTGACCAAAGTAACAAAGCCTACCATCAGTAACACACTACGCCGCCAGGGACTCAAATCCTGCAGTGCCAGACGTGTCCCCCTGATTAAGCCAGTACATGTCCAGGCCCGTCTGAAGTTTGCTAGAGAGCATTTGGATGACCCAGAAGAAGATTGGGAGAATGTCATATGGTCAGATGAAACCAAAATATAACTTTTTGGTAAAAACTCAACTCGTCGTATTTGGAGGACAAAGTATGCTGAGTTGCATCCAAAGAACACAATACCTACTGTGAAGCATGGGGGTAGAAACATCATGCTTTGGGGCTGTTTTTCTGCAAAGGGACCAGGACGACTGATCCGTGTAAAGGAAAGAATAAATGAGGCCATGTATCGTGAGATTTTGAGTGAAAACCTCCTTCCATCAGCAAGGGCATTGAAGATGAAACGTGGCTGGATCTTTCAGCATGACAATGATCCCAAACACACCGCCCGGGCAACGAAGGAGTGGCTTCGTAAGAATCAAATCAAATCAAATGTATTTATATAGCCCTTCGTACATCAGCTGATATCTCAAAGTGCTGTACAGAAACGCAGCCTAAAACCCCAAACAGCAAGCAATGCAGGTGTAGAAGAACGGTGGCTAGGAAAAACTCCCTAGAAAGGCCAAAACCTAGGAAGAAACCTAGAGAGGAACCAGGCTATGTGGGGTGGCCAGTCCTCTTCTGGCTGTGCCGGGTGGAGATTATAACAGAACATGGCCAAGATGTTCAAATGTTCATAAATTACCAGCATGGTCGAATAATAATAAGGCAGAACAGTTGAAACTGGAGCAGCAGCACGGTCAGGTGGACTGGGGACAGCAAGGAGTCATCATGTCAGGTATTCCTGGGGAAGAAGCATTTCAAGGTCCTGGAGTGGCCTAGCCAGTCTCCAGATCTCAACCACATAGAAAATCTTTGGAGGTAGTTGAAAGTCCGTGCTGCCCAGCAACAGCCCCAAAACATCACAGCTCTAGAGGAGATCTGCATGGAGGAATGGGCCAAAATACCAGCAACAGTGTGTGAAAACCTTGTGAAGACTTACAGAAAATGGTTGACCTCTGTCATTGCCAACAAAGGGTATATAACAAAGTATTGAGATAAACTTTTGTTATTGACCAAATACTTATTTTCCATCATTTGCAAATAAATTCATAAAAAATCCTACAATGTGATTTTCTGGATTTTTTCCCCCTCATTTTGTCTGTCATAGTTGAAGTGTACCTATGATGAAAATTACAGGCCTCTCTCATCTTTTTAAGTGGGAGAACTTGCACAATTGGTGGCTGACTAAATACTTTTTTGCCCCACTGTATATATATCTGCATCTATATCTGACACTATATCTGCATTTATATCTATATCTGCATCTATATCTGCATCTATATCTACATCTATATCTATATCTACATCTGCATCTATATCTATATCTACATATATATCTGCATCTATATCTGCATCTATATCTGCATCTGCCACTATATCTGCCACTATATCTGCATCTATATCTACATCTACATCTGCCACTATATCTGCATCTATGTCTGCATCTATATCTGCATCTACATCTGCCACTATATCTGCATCTATATCTGCATCTACATCTGACACTATATCTGCATCTATATCTACATCTATATCTACATCTATATCTGCATATATATCTGCATCTATATCTATATCTGCATCTATATCTATATCTGCATCTATATCTGCATCTACATCTGACACTATATCTGCATCTATATCTACATCTATATCTACATCTATATCTATATCTATATCTACATCTATATCTACATCTATATCTGCATATATATCTGCATCTATATCTATATCTGCATCTATATCTATATCTGCATCTATATCTACATCTATATCTGCATCTGCATCTGCATCTATATCTGCATCTGCATCTATATCTGCATCTATATCTACATCTGCATCTATATCTACATCTATATCTACATCTACATCTACATCTGCATCTGCATCTGCATCTGCATCTATATCTGCATCTATATCTACATCTACATCTATATCTATATCTATATCTATATCTACATCTATATCTACATCTATATCTGCATATATATCTGCATCTATATCTATATCTGCATCTATATCTGCCACTATATCTGCATCTATATCTATATCTACATCTATATCTGCCACTATATCTGCATCTATATCTACATCTATATCTGCATCTGCATCTATATCTGCATCTATATCTACATCTGCATCTATATCTGCATCTGCATCTATATCTATATCTATATCTACATCTATACCTATATCTATATCTGCATCTATATCTATATCTACATCTATATCTATATCTATATCTACATCTATACCTATATCTATATCTGCATCTATATCTATATCTGCATCTATATCTATATCTATATCTACATCTATACCTATATCTATATCTGCATCTATATCTGCATCTGCATCTATATCTGCCACTATATCTGCATCTATATCTATATCTGCATCTACATCTGCATCTACATCTGCATCTATATCTATATCTGCATCTGCCACTATATCTGCATCTATATCTATATCTGCATCTACATCTATATCTACATCTGCATCTATATCTATATCTGCATCTACATCTATATCTATATCTATATCTGCATCTATATCTATATCTATATCTGCATCTATATCTATATCTGCATCTACATCTGCATCTACATCTGCATCTATATCTATATCTGCATCTATATCTATATCTGCATCTACATCTGCATCTACATCTACATCTATATCTACATCTGCATCTATATCTATATCTGCATCTACATCTATATCTATATCTACATCTGCATCTACATCTACATCTGCATCTACATCTATATCTGCATCTATATCTATATCTGCATCTACATCTGCATCTACAGCTATATCTACATCTACATCTATATCTGCATCTACATCTATATCTGCATCTACATCTATATGAGATAGAGAACGACAGAAACAGAGAGAGAGAAACAGACAGAGAGAAAGAACGGCAGAAATAGAGAGAGAAAAACAGAGACAGAGACAGAGAGAGACAGAGAGACAGAGGACACAGAGTTGGAACAAAGGACACAGTTAGTCTACTGCAGCATTCACTCTTTCTCTCCATGCAGACACACTCTCTCCATGCAGACACACTCTCTCCATGCAGACACACTCTCTTACCGTGAAGTCCATTGCAGGGGGGCTCTCTCCTCTCCTCTGAAGTGTGCTGTCCATTCCTGATTCCACTGCCACAGACATCCACACACACTGCCCAGACACGGGTAATCCACACCCTCCTAACAATTACCGTCTGCACGTGTGTTGTTCAGTCACACTATAGATCGTTCATACACACGTGTTGTTCAGTCACAATATAGATCGTTCATACACACACACACACACGTGTGTATGCCAGGTCCGAACACACACACACACAGTCCAATAGGTCCAGCCCAAACAGTATTCCTCCAATTACAATCCACAGAAATTTTGATAGAAGAAGACCAGCGACGAACACACTACACCAGCGCTCCAGCACTGAACCGTCAACAGAACAGCTAACACACTGTACCGTCAACAGAACAGCTAACACACTGTACCGTCAACAGAACAGCTAACACACTGTACCGTCAACAGAACAGCTAACACACTGTACCGTCAACAGAACAGCTAACACACTATACCGTCAACAGAACAGCTAACACACTATACCGTCAACAGAACAGCTAACACACTATACCGTCAACAGAACAGCTAACACACTATACCGTCAACAGAACAGCTAACACACTATACCGTCAACAGAACAGCTAACACACTATACCGTCAACAGAACAGCTAACACACTATACCGTCAACAGAACAGCTAACACACTGTACCGTCAACAGAACAGCTAACACACTGTACCGTCAACAGAACAGCTAACACACTATACCGTCAACAGAACAGCTAACACACTATACCGTCAACAGAACAGCTAACACACTGTACCGTCAACAGAACAGCTAACACACTATACCAGCGCTGTACCGTCAACAGAACAGCTAACACACTATACCAGCGCTGTACCGTCAACAGAACAGCTAACACACTGTACCAGCGCTGTACCGTCAACAGAACAGCTAACACACTATACCAGCGCTGTACCGTCAACAGAACAGCTAACACACTATACCAGCGCTGTACCGTCAACAGAACAGCTAACACACTATACCAGCGCTGTACCGTCAACAGAACAGCTAACACACTATACCAGCGCTGTACCGTCAACAGAACAGCTAACACACCCTCGCTCACACACACTGACACTGCAGCGTGCCGGTTTGAATTTGAACACACACTGACGCTTAGGCAACAGTTACCAGGTTAAAGCCACACCTCCCACTGTACACCACCTCCCTCCTGGCTGTTGCTAGGTAACTGTTCAGCTGGGCCGGCCCCTAGCGGTGACATCAGCTAGATTGAGTCTGGCATTGGGATATTATTTTAGACCTGAGGAAAGAGCGCCTCCTACTGGCCCTCCAACACCACTTCCAGCAGCATCTGGTCTCCCATCCAGGGACTGACCAGGACCAACCCTGCTTAGTTTCAGAAGCAAGCCAGCAGTTGGATGCAGGGTGGTAACATTGTAAATACAACCTATATTTATGTTTATTTATTTTCCCTTTAGTACTTTAACTAAAACATTTAAATATTTACATATGAAATGTAGGAATTATTTTGTGAGTGTAATGTTTACTATTAATTTTTTTGTTGTTAATTTCACTTTTGTTTATTGTCTATTTCACTTGCTTTGGCAATGTAAACATATGTTCAATTGAATTGAATTGAGAGAGAGAGAGACACACACAGAGAGCGAAAGGAGAGAGAGAAAGGAATTAGAGAAAGAAAGAGAGAACACCAAGTCTTGCCATGCATAATAATTACTCCCCATGCCAATGGCAAACATGCAGGACCCAAGCTGCTGGAGTCAGGGTTAGCTGCTGGGGAGGAGAGACACTGTGAGGGAGAGACACATGGGCTTACACCTGTACAGGTACACACCTGGGCCGAGTCTACGGGTACACACCTGGGCCGAGTCTACGGGTACACACCTGGGCCGAGTCTACGGGTACACACCTGGGCCGAGTCTACGGGTACACACCTGGGCCGAGTCTACGGGTACACACCTGGGCCGAGTCTACGGGTACACACCTGGGCCGAGTCTACGGGTACACACCTGGACCGAGTCTACGGGTACACACCTGGGCCGAGTCTACGGGTACACACCTGGGCCGAGTCTACGGGTACACACCTGGGCCGAGTCTACGGGTACACACCTGGGCCGAGTCTACGGGTACACACCTGGGCCGAGTCTACGGGTACACACCTGGGCCGAGTCTACGGGTACACACCTGGGCCGAGTCTACGGGTACACACCTGGGCCGAGTCTACGGGTACACACCTGGGCCGAGTCTACGGGTACACACCTGGGCCGAGTCTACGGGTACACACCTGGGCCGAGTCTACGGGTACACACCTGGGCCGAGTCTACGGGTACACACCTGGGCCGAGTCTACGGGTACACACCTGGGCCGAGTCTACGGGTACACACCTGGGCCGAGTCTACGGGTACACACCTGGGCCGAGTCTACGGGTACACACCTGGGCCGAGTCTACGGGTACACACCTGGGCCGAGTCTACGGGTACACACCTGGGCCGAGTCTACGGGTACACACCTGGGCCGAGTCTACGGGTACACACCTGGGCCGAGTCTACGGGTACACACCTGGGCCGAGTCTACGGGTACACACCTGGGCCGAGTCTACGGGTACACACCTGGGCCGAGTCTACGGGTACACACCTGGGCCGAGTCTACGGGTACACACCTGGGCCGAGTCTACGGGTACACACCTGGGCCGAGTCTACGGGTACACACCTGGGCCGAGTCTACGGGTACACACCTGGACCGAGTCTACGGGTACACACCTGGGCCGAGTCTACGGGTACACACCTGGGCCGAGTCTACGGGTACACACCTGGGCCGAGACTACGGGTACACACCTGGGCCGAGTCTACGGGTACACACCTGGGCCGAGTCTACGGGTACACACCTGGGCCGAGTCTACGGGTACACACCTGGGCCGAGTCTACGGGTACACACCTGGGCCGAGTCTACGGGTACACACCTGGGCCGAGTCTACGGGTACACACCTGGGCCGAGTCTACGGGTACACACCTGGGCTGAGTCTACGGGTACACACCTGGGCCGAGTCTACGGGTACACACATCTGGGCCGAGTCTACGTGTACACACCTGGGCCGAGTCTACGGGTACACACCTGGGCCGAGTCTACATGCACTGTGGGAGACACATGGACTGTTATACACCTGGGTTGTATTCATTATTGTAAAAAGTTTTGCAATTGAAAAGGAAATTGAGTTTTTCATATTAGATGAATTCAGGAAGATCCCTCCCTGTTTCAGTCTGTTTTCTTCCATTTGATTCCTAATGAACACAACCCTGAGATGCATTCAGACGAAGGTAAAGTCATTCTGTCATTACAATAGAAGGTGATGTCTGAGTGAAGTTGTACCTGTTGTACCTGTCATTACAATAGAAGGTGATGTCTGAGTGAAGTTGTACCTGTCATTACAGTAGAAGGTGATGTCTGAGTGAAGTTGTACCTGTCATTACAGTAGAAGGTGATGTCTGAGTGAAGTTGTACCTGTCATTACAGTAGAAGGTGATGTCTGAGTGAAGTTGTACCTGTCATTACAATAGAAGGTGATGTCTGAGTGAAGTTGTACCTGTCATTACAATAGAAGGTGATGTCTGAGTGAAGTTGTACCTGTCATTACAATAGAAGGTGATGTCTGAGTGAAGTTGTACCTGTTGTACCTGTCATCACAGTAGAAGGTGATGTCTGAGTGAAGTTGTACCTGTCATTACAATAGAAGGTGATGTCTGAGTGAAGTTGTACCTGTCATTACAATAGAAGGTGATGTCTGAGTGAAGTTGTACCTGTCATTACAGTAGAAGGTGATGTCTGAGTGAAGTTGTACCTGTCATTACAATAGAAGGTGATGTCTGAGTGAAGTTGTACCTGTCATTACAGTAGAAGGTGATGTCTGAGTGAAGTTGTACCTGTTGTACCTGTCATTACAGTAGAAGGTGATGTCTGAGTGAAGTTGTACCTGTCATTACAGTAGAAGGTGATGTCTGAGTGAAGTTGTACCTGTTGTACCTGTCATTACAGTAGAAGGTGATGTCTGAGTGAAGTTGTACCTGTCATTACAGTAGAAGGTGATGTCTGAGTGAAGTTGTACCTGTCATTACAATAGAAGGTGATGTCTGAGTGAAGTTGTACCTGTTGTACCTGTCATTACAATAGAAGGTGATGTCTGAGTGAAGTTGTACCTGTCATTACAATAGAAGGTGATGTCTGAGTGAAGTTGTACCTGTCATTACAGTAGAAGGTGATGTCTGAGTGAAGTTGTACCTGTCATTACAGTAGAAGGTGATGTCTGAGTGAAGTTGTACCTGTTGTACCTGTCATTACAATAGAAGGTGATGTCTGAGTGAAGTTGTACCTGTCATTACAGTAGAAGGTGATGTCTGAGTGAAGTTGTACCTGTCATCACAGTAGAAGGTGATGTCTGAGTGAAGTTGTACCTGTCATTACAATAGAAGGTGATGTCTGAGTGAAGTTGTACCTGTCATTACAGTAGAAGGTGATGTCTGAGTGAAGTTGTACCTGTCATTACAGTAGAAGGTGATGTCTGAGTGAAGTTGTACCTGTCATCACAGTAGAAGGTGATGTCTGAGGGAAGTTGTACTTACATGTACTGCTGGCTGTGTAGACATCTAGAAGGCTAGCTGGCTGTGCTACAAACACTGCTACCACACCTGCCCTTCTTTCTCTCTGGTGTGTTAAGGGGTTCAGAACAAGTGGAGGAGGGCACACCGGCGCCACTTGTGGCAGCTTTATGTAACTGCACCTAAACAGAATACCTGCCTCTGGGCCAGATTGAGGCACACCTGAGTTAACCGAGCTTTATTTTGAAACCAACATTGTTCAGACCTTCACATCTGAATGGTTTTAGAGACTATCTTGATGAAATGGTACAAGCCTGTGCACATATAAAGAAAGAGAAATCCCAGTGCACAGCAGTACGTACATCCTGGTGTTGTTTTGGCAGAGCAACCAGTATTCACAAACAAGAGTAAAAACCCACACACTACAAACCCCAGGCTGAACATAATAACAGCTGCTATGGATCTATCTGTCTCCCTGACCTGTCTGTCTCTGTCTCCTGGGACCTGTCTGTCTCTGTCTTCTGTGACCTGTCTGTCTCTGTCTCCTGGGACCTGTCTGTCTCTGTCTCCCTGACCTGTCTGTCTCTGTTTCCTGTGACCTGTCTGTCTCTGCTCCTGTGACCTGTCTGTCTCTGTCTCCCTGACCTGTCTGTCTCTGTTTCCCTGACCTGTCTGTCTCTGTCTCCCTGACCTGTCTGTCTCTGTCTCCTGGGACCTGTCTGTCTCTGTCTCCCTGACCTGTCTGTCTCTGTCTCCTGGGACCTGTCTGTCTCTGTCTCCCTGACCTGTCTGTCTCTGTCTCCCTGACCTGTCTGTCTCTGACTCCCTGACTTGTCTGTCTCTGTCTCCTTGGCCTGTCTGTCTGTCTCTGTCTCCCTGACCTGTCTGTCTCTGACTCCTTGAATGTGACTGAGATCCCCCCTCCTCCTCAGGACCATTGATATTCATCAACTGACCATCCAAAATGGAAGCTGTGCACCAACCCTGATCACATCTGTGACATCTGATCTTTCTTGATACTGTATCCCATTTATTGATTTATTTTGGTTTTCTTGAATTTCCTGATGTATACGCAATTCAGCTTTTAGCTGCCATGTTTAGTGGAATAAACGAAACAAATCCCCACTCAGTACATAGCAACAGGTAGCAACAGGTTAGAGAGGCGGACTAGAAGGTTGTCAGTTCAAATCCCAAACCAGGTATAATGAACTACTGGGTTCAGATCCAAGACCAGGTATAATGAACTACTGGGTTCAGATCCCAGACCAGGTATAATGAACTACTGGGTTCAGATCCAAGACCAGGTATAATGAACTACTGGGTTCAGATGAACTACTGGGTTTATATCCCAGACCAGGCATAATGAACTACTGGGTTCAGATCCCAGACAAGCAAAAATTAACTACTGGGTTCAGATCCCAGACCAGGCATAATGAACTACTGGGTTCAAATCCCAGACCAGCTATAATGAACTACTGGGTTCAGATCCCAGACCAGGTATAATGAACTACTGGGTTCAGATCCCAGACCAGGTAGTATAAACTACTGGGTTCAGATCCCAGACCAGGCATAATGAACTACTGGGTTCCGATCCCAGACCAGGCATAATGAACTACTGGGTTCAAATCCCAGACCAGCTATAATGAACTACTGGGTTCAGATGAACTACTGGGTTCAGATCCCAGACCAGGTATAATGAACTACTGGGTTCAGATCCCAGACCAGGTAGTATAAACTACTGGGTTCAGATCCCAGACCAGGCATAATGAACTACTGGGTTCAGATCCCAGACTAGGCATAATGAACTACTGGGTTCAAATCCCAGACCAGCTATAATGAACTACTGGGTTCAGATGAACTACTGGGTTCAGATCCCAGACCAGGTGGAATGAACTACTGGGTTCAGATCCCAGACCAGGCATAATGAACTACTGGGTTCAGATCCCAGACCAGGCATAATGAACTACTGGGTTCAGATCCCAGACCAGGTATAATGAACTACTGGGTTCAGATCCCAGACTAGGTATAATGAACTACTGGGTTCAGATCTCAGACCAGGCATAATTAACGACTGGGTTCAGATCTCAGACCAGGTATAATGAACTACTGGGTTCAGATCCCAGACCAGGCATAATGAACTACTGGGTTCAGATCTCAGACCAGGCATAATGAACTACTGGGTTCAGATCCCAGACCAGGTATAATGAACTACTGGGTTCAGATCCCAGACCAGGTAGAATGAACTACTGGGTTCAGATCCCAGACCAGGTATAATGAACTACTGGGTTCAGATCCCAGACCAGGTATAATGAACTACTGGGTTCAGATCCCAGACTAGGTATAATGAACTACTGGGTTCAGATCCCAGACCAGGTATAATGAACTACTGGGTTCAAATCCCAGGTGCTCACACATAGAGATAGCACACACACATCCTTGATAATGTGCAACACTCTCTCTCTCTCTCTCTCTCTCTCTCTCTCAATTCAATTCAATTCAATTCAAGAGCTTTATTGGCATGGGAAACATGTGTTAACATTGCCAAAGCAAGTAGCTATACAACATCGCCCTCTAGTGAAAAATATTAAACATAGCAGCACAGCATATTCACTGTATCATATTCCCATAAAGATTAATGAGCCAAATAAAATTAGAACTGCTTATAGTCAGTAGATTCATATAGAGTTGTAATGACTGACATACAGTCTCCCAATAAAACCTGTGAGCCAGCCCAGTACACGTTACTGTGGCTTAGGAGCTAAAGGAGGTCAAATAGACTGTCTCTCTGTCTCTCTCTCTCTCTCTCTCCCTCACTCAGAGAGCAATCAGACCAGCTACACTCTCAGCAACAAAGCACTGTATACAAAAAACTGTCTGGACTCAAGCCACACCTTCCTAGTCATTTAATCTCACTGACAAACCTACAGGTAGAGAGAGAGAAAGAGGGAGAGAGAGAGAGAGAGAGAAAGAGAAAGAGAGAGAAAGAGAGAGAGTATGTGTGTGTGTGGGTTGTTTGTGTGTCAGCAACACCACTAGACATAGAGAGAGAGAGCGAGAGAGTGTGTGTGTGTGTGGGTTGTTTGTGTGTCAGCAACACCACTAGACATAGTGATATACTGAAACAAATTGTATTATCTGAAGCATTTACCACAGGGAGGCCAGAGGAAGCAATCTCTAATACACACACACACACACACACACACACACACACACACACACACACACACACACACACACACACTTGCCCGGAACGCCCAGAGCAATCTCCTACAGACAGGGAAGGTGAAAGAGGAAATTCACTAATCGCCGAGGCAATGTCAGAATACAAAAACTGACTGGACTGACACACGCATACTCTCTCTCTCTCTCTCTCTCTCTCTCTCTCTCTCTCTCTCTCTCTCTCTCTCTCTCTCTCTCTCTCTCTCTCTCTCATGCTCTCACGCTCTCTCTCTCTCTCTCTCTCTCTTTTCTCTCTGTCTGTCTGAGAGGTAGTGTTCTCATACAGACTGAACAGCTTGGCAAGGAAAACAACCAAACTGCCAACAATAGAACAACAACAGAACAGAACGCTAACAGAATGATCAGATATAGGACTGGTCTTAGTGGTCTAACAGGGCGTGAGGACAATGTGACCAGGCAGGGGAGAGGGAGGAAGGGAAGGAGACCACTGCTGGTACGTCCATTGATCGAGGCTCTCACCCTTATCAGAATGATGAAATCTAAACCAGCAGAGAACTGAACACCACTATAAGAGGTCTAGCCCACAAACATGGTAGAAGCAGAGGGAACGGCAGGATATCTTATTTCTGTAGTGAGACAGCTTGATGTACCAGTACACCCCCTGGACAGGACACTAGTCTATCTCCTGTTTCTGTAGTGAGACAGCTTGATGTACAGGACACCCCCTGGACAGGACACTAGTCTATCTCCTGTTTCTGTAGTGAGACAGCTTGATGTACAGTACACCCCCTGGACAGGACACTAGTCTATCTCCTGTTTCTGTAGTGAGACAGCTTGATGTACAGGACACCCCCTGGACAGGACACTAGTCTATCTCCTGTTTCTGTAGTGAGACAGCTTGATGTACAGTACACCCCCTGGACAGGACTCTAGTCTATATCCTGTTTCTGTAGTGAGACAGCTTGATGTACCAGTACACCCCCTGGACAGGACACTAGTCTATCTCCTGTTTCTGTAGTGAGACAGCTTGATGTACAGTACACCCCCTGGACAGGACACTAGTCTATCTCCTGTTTCTGTAGTGAGACAGCTTGATGTACAGTACACCCACTGGAAAGGACACGAGTCTGTAGCAGGACCTTACCCCCAATCTTTCTCCTTAATGCTGAGTGCCAAGCACAGAGTACTTTAATCCCATTTTCTTCCCATATGGTAATTACAGTCTTGTAGAAAAAGAAACGCACACCTATTTAGACGAGGTGCTGGCTAGCGGAGTAGAAAACTTGAAAATAAAAGAGAGCCGGAACACTCTAGGAGCTCAGATGCCCAAAAAAATGTAATTACCAACGTTCCGACAGCCAAGCTGTCTTCATCAGGGTACGACCATACCTCATCATCATACTTCATCATACCCTGATGACGACAGTGCTGCTCTCTTTTATTTTCAAGTTACAGTCTGGTCCCATCTCTGTAACTTCCCTACGGACTCGGGAGAGGTGAAGGTCACGACCCTGCCGAGCCATACCGCTTCTTGATACATTGCTCGTGTAACCAGGAAGCGAGCCGCACCAAATGTGTCGTAGGAAACATCGTCCAACTGGCGACCGGGAGTCGGCTTGCAGGCGCCCAGGCCTGCCACAAGGAGTCGATAGAGAGCGATGGGACAAGGAAATCCCGGCCGGCCAAACACTCCCCTAACCCGGACGACGCTGGGCCAAACCCTCCCCTAACCTGGACGACGCTGGGCCAAACCCTCCCCTAACCCGGACGACGCTGGGCCAAACCCTCCCCTAACCCGGACGACACTGGGCCAGACCCTCCCCTAACCCGGACGACGCTGGGCCATACCCTCCCCTAACCCGGACGACACTGGGCCAGACCCTCCCCTAACCCGGACGACGCTGGGCCAAACCCTCCCCTAACCTGGACGACGCTGGGCCAAACCCTCCCCTAACCCGGACAACGCTGGGCCAAACCCTCCCCTAACCTGGACGACGCTGGGCCAAACCCTCCCCTAACCTGGACGACGCTGGGCCAATTGTACGGCACCTCATTGGCCTCCCAGTGACACAGCCTGGGATCAAACCAGGGTCTATAGTGACGCCTCAAGCACTGCAATGCAGTATAGTATAATGTATGTTACCTGGTAGATGTAATATAATGTATGTTACCTGGTAGATACATTATAATGTATGTTACCAGGTAGATGTAATATAATGTATGTTACCTGGTATGTTACCTGGTAGATATAATATAATGTATGTTACCTGGTAGATATAATATAATGGGTGTTACCTGGTATGTTACCTGGTAGATGTAATATAATGGGTGTTACCTGGTATGTTACCTGGTAGATATAATATCATGTATGTTACCTGGTATGTTACCTGGTAGATGTAATATAATGTATGTTACCTGGTAGATATAATATAATGAATGTTACCTGGTATGTTACCTGGTAGATATAATATAATGTATGTTACCTGGTAGATATAATATAATGTATGTTACCTGGTATGTTACCTGGTAGATGTAATATAATGGATGTTACCTGGTATGTTACCTGGTATATGTAATATAATGTATGTTACCTGGTATGTTACCTGGTAGATGTAATATAATGTATGGTACCTGGTATGTTACCAGGTAGATGTAATATAATGTATGTTACCTGGTATGTTACCTGGTAGATGTAATATAATGTATGTTACCTGGTAGATATAATATAATGTATGTTACCTGGTATGTTACCTGGTAGATGTAATATAATGGGTGTTACCTGGTATGTTACCTGGTAGATATAATATAATGTATGTTACCAGGTAGATGTAATATAATGGGTGTTACCTGGTATGTTACCAGGTAGATGTAATATAATGTATGTTACCTGGTATGTTACCTGGTAGATGTAATATAATGGATGTTACCTGGTATGTTACCTGGTAGATGTAATATAATGGATGTTACCTGGTATGTTACCTGGTAGATATAATATAATGGATGTTACCAGGTAGATGTAATATAATGGGTGTTACCTGGTATGTTACCAGGTAGATGTAATATAATGTACGTTACCTGGTATGTTACCTGGTAGATGTAATATAATGTATGTTACCAGGTAGATGTAATATAATGGGTGTTACCTGGTATGTTACCTGGTAGATGTAATATAATGGGTGTTACCTGGTATGTTACCTGGTAGATGTAATATAATGTATGTTACCTGGTATGTTACCTGGTAGATGTAATATAATGGGTGTTACCTGGTATGTTACCTGGTAGATGTAATATAATGGATGTTACCTGGTAGATGTAATATAATGTATGTTACCTGGTAGATGTAATATAATGTATGTTACCTGGTAGATGTAATATAATGGATGTTACCTGGTATGTTACCTGGTAGATGTAATATAATGGATGTTACCTGGTAGATGTAATATAATGTATGTTACCTGGTAGATGTAATATAATGGATGTTACCTGGTATGTTACCTGGTAGATGTAATATAATGTATGTTACCTGGTATGTTACCTGGTAGATGTAATATAATGTATGTTACCAGGTAGATGTAATATAATGGGTGTTACCTGGTATGTTACCTGGTAGATGTAATATAATGTATGTTACCTGGTAGATGTAATATAATGTATGTTACCTGGTATGTTACCTGGTAGATGTAATATTATGGGTGTTACCTGGTATGTTACCTGGTAGATGTAATATAATGTATGTTACCTGGTAGATGTAATATAATGTGTGTTACCTGGTATGTTACCTGGTAGATGTAATATAATGGGTGTTACCTGGTATGGTACCTGGTGGATGTAATATAATGGATGTTACCTGGTAGATGTAATATAATGGATGTTACCTGGTAGATGTAATATTATGGGTGTTACCTGGTATGTTACCTGGTAGATATAATATAATGTATGTTACCAGGAAGATGTAATATAATGGGTGTTACCTGGTATGTTACCAGGTAGATGTAATATAATGTATGTTACCTGGTATGTTACCTGGTAGATGTAATATAATGTATGTTACCAGGTAGATGTAATATAATGGATGTTACCTGGTATGTTACCTGGTAGATGTAATATAATGGATGTTACCTGGTAGATGTAATATAATGGATGTTACCTGGTATGTTACCTGGTAGATGTAATATAATGGATGTTACCTGGTATGTTACCTGGTAGATGTAATATAATGGGTGTTACCTGGTATGTTACCTGGTAGATGTAATATAATGGATGTTACCTGGTAGATGTAATATAATGGATGTTACCTGGTATGTTACCTGGTAGATGTAATATAATGTATGTTACCTGGTAGATGTAATATAATGGGTGTTACCTGGTAGATGTAATATAATGTATGTTACCTGGTAGATGTAATATAATGGATGTTACCTGGTATGTTACCTGGTAGATATAATATAATGTATGTTACCTGGTAGATGTAATATAATGGATGTTACCTGGTATGTTACCTGGTAGATGTAATATAATGGATGTTACCTGGTATGTTACCTGGTAGATGTAATATAATGGATGTTACCTGGTAGATGTAATATAATGGATGTTACCTGGTATGTTACCTGGTATATGTAATATAATGTATGTTACCTGGTTTGTTACCTGGTAGATGTCATATAATGTATGTTACCTGGTATGTTACCTGGTAGATGTAATATAATGGATGTTACCTGGTATGTTACCTGGTAGATGTAATTTAATGTATGTTACCAGGTAGATGTAATATAATGGATGTTACCTGGTATGTTACCTGGTAGATGTAACATCATGTATGTTACCTGGTATGTTACCTGGTAGATGTAATATAATGGATGTTACCTGGTATGTTACCTGGTAGATATAATATAATGTATGTTACCTGGTAGATGTAATATAATGGATGTTACCTGGTATGTTACCTGGTAGATGTAATATAATGGATGTTACCTGGTATGTTACCTGGTAGATATAATATAATGTATGTTACCTGGTAGATGTAATATAATGGATGTTACCTGGTATGTTACCTGGTAGATGTAATATAATGTATGTTACCTGGTAGATGTAATATAATGGGTGTTACCTGGTAGATGTAATATAATGTATGTTACCTGGTAGATGTAATATAATGGATGTTACCTGGTATGTTACCTGGTAGATATAATATAATGTATGTTACCTGGTAGATGTAATATAATGGATGTTACCTGGTATGTTACCTGGTAGATGTAATATAATGGATGTTACCTGGTATGTTACCTGGTAGATGTAATACAATGGATGTTACCTGGTATGTTACCTGGTAGATGTAATATAATGGATGTTACCTGGTAGATGTAATACAATGGATGTTACCTGGTATGTTACCTGGTAGATGTAATATAATGTATGTTACCTGGTAGATGTAATAAAATGGATGTTACCTGGTATGTTACCTGGTATATGTAATATAATGTATGTTACCTGGTATGTTACCTGGTAGATGTCATATAATGTATGTTACCTGGTATGTTACCTGGTAGATGTAATATAATGGATGTTACCTGGTATGTTACCTGGTAGATGTAATATAATGGATGTTACCTGGTATGTTACCTGGTAGATATAATATAATGTATGTTACCTGGTAGATGTAATATAATGGATGTTACCTGGTATGTTACCTGGTAGATGTAATATAATGGATGTTACCTGGTATGTTACCTGGTAGATGTAATATAATGGATGTTACCTGGTATGTTACCTGGTATATGTAATATAATGTATGTTACCTGGTTTGTTACCTGGTAGATGTCATATAATGTATGTTACCTGGTATGTTACCTGGTAGATGTAATATAATGGATGTTACCTGGTATGTTACCTGGTAGATGTAATATAATGTATGTTACCTGGTATGTTACCTGGTAGATGTAATTTAATGTATGTTACCAGGTAGATGTAATATAATGGATGTTACCTGGTATGTTACCTGGTAGATGTAACATAATGTATGTTACCTGGTATGTTACCTGGTAGATGTAATATAATGGATGTTACCTGGTATGTTACCTGGTAGATATAATATAATGTATGTTACCTGGTAGATGTAATATAATGGATGTTACCTGGTATGTTACCTGGTAGATGTAATATAATGGGTGTTACCTGGTATGTTACCTGGTAGATGTAATATAATGGATGTTACCTGGTAGATGTAATATAATGGATGTTACCTGGTATGTTACCTGGTAGATGTAATATAATGTATGTTACCTGGTAGATGTAATATAATGGGTGTTACCTGGTAGATGTAATATAATGTATGTTACCTGGTAGATGTAATATAATGGATGTTACCTGGTATGTTACCTGGTAGATATAATATAATGTATGTTACCTGGTAGATGTAATATAATGGATGTTACCTGGTATGTTACCTGGTAGATGTAATATAATGGATGTTACCTGGTATGTTACCTGGTAGATGTAATACAATGGATGTTACCTGGTATGTTACCTGGTAGATGTAATATAATGGATGTTACCTGGTAGATGTAATACAATGGATGTTACCTGGTATGTTACCTGGTAGATGTAATATAATGTATGTTACCTGGTAGATGTAATATAATGGATGTTACCTGGTATGTTACCTGGTAGATATAATATAATGTATGTTACCTGGTAGATGTAATATAATGGATGTTACCTGGTATGTTACCTGGTAGATGTAATATAATGGATGTTACCTGGTATGTTACCTGGTAGATGTAATATAATGGATGTTACCTGGTAGATGTAATATAATGTATGTTACCTGGTAGATGTAATATAATGTGTGTTACCTGGTAGATGTAATATAATGGATGTTACCTGGTATGTTACCTGGTAGATGTAATATAATGGGTGTTACCTGGTATGTTACCTGGTAGATGTAATATAATGGATGTTACCTGGTAGATGTAATATAATGGATGTTACCTGGTATGTTACCTGGTAGATGTAATATAATGTATGTTACCTGGTAGATGTAATATAATGGGTGTTACCTGGTAGATGTAATATAATGTATGTTACCTGGTAGATGTAACATAATGTATGTTACCTGGTATGTTACCTGGTAGATGTAATATAATGGATGTTACCTGGTATGTTACCTGGTAGATATAATATAATGTATGTTACCTGGTAGATGTAATATAATGGGTGTTACCTGGTAGATGTAATATAATGTATGTTACCTGGTAGATGTAATATAATGGATGTTACCTGGTATGTTACCTGGTAGATGTAATATAATGGGTGTTACCTGGTATGTTACCTGGTAGATGTAATATAATGGATGTTACCTGGTAGATGTAATATAATGGATGTTACCTGGTATGTTACCTGGTAGATGTAATATAATGTATGTTACCTGGTAGATGTAATATAATGGGTGTTACCTGGTAGATGTAATATAATGTATGTTACCTGGTAGATGTAATATAATGGATGTTACCTGGTATGTTACCTGGTAGATATAATATAATGTATGTTACCTGGTAGATGTAATATAATGGATGTTACCTGGTATGTTACCTGGTAGATGTAATATAATGGATGTTACCTGGTATGTTACCTGGTAGATGTAATACAATGGATGTTACCTGGTATGTTACCTGGTAGATGTAATATAATGGATGTTACCTGGTAGATGTAATACAATGGATGTTACCTGGTATGTTACCTGGTAGATGTAATATAATGTATGTTACCTGGTAGATGTAATATAATGGATGTTACCTGGTATGTTACCTGGTATATGTAATATAATGTATGTTACCTGGTATGTTACCTGGTAGATGTCATATAATGTATGTTACCTGGTATGTTACCTGGTAGATGTAATATAATGGATGTTACCTGGTATGTTACCTGGTAGATGTAATATAATGTATGTTACCTGGTATGTTACCTGGTAGATGTAATATAATGTATGTTACCAGGTAGATGTAATATAATGGATGTTACCTGGTATGTTACCTGGTAGATGTAACATAATGTATGTTACCTGGTATGTTACCAGGTAGATGTAATATAATGGATGTTACCTGGTATGTTACCTGGTAGATATAATATAATGTATGTTACCTGGTAGATGTAATATAATGGATGTTACCTGGTATGTTACCTGGTAGATGTAATATAATGGGTGTTACCTGGTATGTTACCTGGTAGATGTAATATAATGTATGTTACCTGGTAGATGTAATATAATGGATGTTACCTGGTATGTTACCTGGTAGATATAATATAATGGATGTTACCTGGTAGATGTAATATAATGGATGTTACCTGGTATGTTACCTGGTAGATGTAATATAATGGGTGTTACCTGGTATGTTACCTGGTAGATGTAATATAATGTATGTTACCTGGTAGATGTAATATAATGTATGTTACCTGGTAGATGTAATATAATGTATGTTACCTGGTAGATGTAATATAATGGGTGTTACCTGGTAGATGTAATATAATGTATGTTACCTGGTAGATGTAATATAATGGGTGTTACCTGGTAGATGTAATATAATGGGTGTTACCTGGTAGATGTAATATAATGGATGTTACCTGGTAGATGTAATATAATGTATGTTACCTGGTAGATGTAATATAATGTGTGTTACCTGGTATGTTACCTGGTAGATGTAATATAATGTATGTTACCTGGTAGATGTAATATAATGGATGTTACCTGGTATGTTACCTGGTAGATATAATATAATGGATGTTACCTGGTAGATGTAATATAATGGATGTTACCTGGTATGTTACCTGGTAGATGTAATATAATGGGTGTTACCTGGTATGTTACCTGGTAGATGTAATATAATGTATGTTACCTGGTAGATGTAATATAATGTATGTTACCTGGTAGATGTAATATAATGTATGTTACCTGGTAGATGTAATATAATGGGTGTTACCTGGTAGATGTAATATAATGTATGTTACCTGGTAGATGTAATATAATGGGTGTTACCTGGTAGATGTAATATAATGGGTGTTACCTGGTAGATGTAATATAATGGATGTTACCTGGTAGATGTAATATAATGTATGTTACCTGGTAGATGTAATATAATGGATGTTACCTGGTATGTTACCTGGTAGATGTAATATAATGGGTGTTACCTGGTATGTTACCTGGTAGATGTAATATAATGGGTGTTACCTGGTATGTTACCTGGTAGATGTAATATAATGGATGTTACCTGGTATGTTACCTGGTAGATGTAATATATTGGATGTTACCTGGTAGATGTAATATAATGTATGTTACCTGGTATGTTACCTGGTAGATGTAATATAATGTATGTTACCTGGTATGTTACCTGGTAGATGTAATATAATGTATGTTACCTGGTAGATGTAATATAATGTGTGTTACCTGGTATGTTACCTGGTAGATGTAATATAATGGATGTTACCTGGTAGATGTATCCATTGTCAGTCTGAATGGGTATACTACGAGGACCCAGAGCTGTCTTCAGAATCTCCTCACATCCTAAAAGAGGGCGAGAAACAGAGAGAGAGATAAAGCCCCTTGAATTGAATTGATAGGGAGAGAGAGAGAGAAAGAGGGAGTGAGAGAAAGAAAGAGAGAGACAGAGACAGAGAGAGAGACAGAGGCAGAGAGAGAGAGAGAGACAGAGAGAGAGAAACAGAGAGAGAGAGAGATAGGGGGAGAGAGAGAGAGAGAAAGAGAGAGGGAGAGACAGAGAGACAGAGAGAAACAGAGAGAGAGACAGAGAGACAGAGAGACACAGAGAGAGAAACAGAGAGAGAGGCAGAGAGACAGAGAGAGAGAGACAGAAAGAGACAGAGAGAGAGAGAGACAGAGAGCCAGAGAGAGAGAGACAGAGAGAGAGACAGAGAGACAGAGAGACAGAGAGAGAGAGATAGAGGGGGTAGAAGAGATAAATTATTAGTAAACGAGTGACAAGATGAGTAATAACCACAGGACGTGTTCCTCAGGTGGTCTGTAGGATCTCTCTCTCTCTGTCTCTCTCTTTCTCTTTCTGGCTCTCTCTTTCTCTCTCTCTCCCTCTTTCTGTCTCTCTCTCTCTCTCCCTCTTTCTGTCTCTCTCCCTCTTTCTGTCTCTCTCTCTCTTTCTGTCTCTCTCTTTCTCTTTCTGTCTCTCTCCCT
>NC_092158.1:91554641-91584641 GCF_045791955.1 Oncorhynchus clarkii lewisi | reverse complement strand
CAGTTAACCAACTGTTCCTAGACCAGTTAACCCACTGTTCCTAGACCAGTTAACCCACTGTTCCTAGACCAGTTAACCCACTGTTCCTAGATCAGTTAACCCACTGTTCCTAGACCAGTTAACCCACTGTTCCTAGACCAGTTAACCCACTGTTCCTAGACCAGTTAACCCAATGTTCCTAGACCAGTTAACCCACTGTTCCTAGACCAGTTAACCCACTGTTCCTAGACCAGTTAACCCACTGTTCCTAGACCAGTTAACCCATTGTTCCTAGACCAGTTAACCCACTGTTCCTAGACCAGTTAACCCATTGTTCCTAGACCAGTTAACCCACTGCTCCTAGACCAGTTAACCCACTGTTCCTAGACCAGTTAACATACTGTTCCTAGACCAGTTAACCCACTGTTCCTAGACCAGTTAACCCACTGTTCCTAGACCAGTTAACCCACTGTTCCTAGACCAGTTAACCCACTGTTCCTAGACCAGTTAACCCATTGTTCCTAGACCAGTTAACCCACTGTTCCTAGACCAGTTAACCCACTGTTCCTAGACCAGTTAACCCACTGTTCCTAGACCAGTTAACCCACTGTTCCTAGACCAGTTAACCCATTGTTCCTAGACCAGTTAACCCACTGTTCCTAGACCAGTTAACCCACTGTTCCTAGACCAGTTAACCCACTGTTCCTAGACCAGTTAACCCACTGTTCCTAGACCAGTTAACCCACTGTTCCTAGACCAGTTAACCCACTGTTCCTAGACCAGTTAACCCACTGTTCCTAGATCAGTTAACCCACTGTTCCTAGACCAGTTAACACACTGTTCCTAGACCAGTTAACCCACTGTTCCTAGACCAGTTAACCCATTGTTCCTAGACCAGTTAACCCACTGTTCCTAGACCAGTTAACCCACTGTTCCTAGACCAGTTAACCCACTGTTCCTAGACCAGTTAACCCATTGTTCCTAGACCAGTTAACCCACTGTTCCTAGACCAGTTAACCCATTGTTCCTAGACCAGTTAACCCACTGTTCCTAGACCAGTTAACCCACTGTTCCTAGACCAGTTAACATACTGTTCCTAGACCAGTTAACCCACTGTTCCTAGACCAGTTAACCCACTGTTCCTAGACCAGTTAACCCACTGTTCCTAGACCAGTTAACCCACTGTTCCTAGACCAGTTAACCCACTGTTCCTAGACCAGTTAACCCATTGTTCCTAGACCAGTTAACCCATTGTTCCTAGACCAGTTAACCCACTGTTCCTAGACCAGTTAACCCACTGTTCCTAGACCAGTTAACCCACTGTTCCTAGACCAGTTAACCCACTGTTCCTAGACCAGTTAACCCGCTGTTCCTAGACCAGTTAACCTACTGTTCCTAGACCAGTTAACCCACTGTTCCTAGACCAGTTAACCCACTGTTCCTAGACCAGTTAACCCACTGTTCCTAGACCAGTTAACCCACTGTTCCTAGACCAGTTAACCCATTGTTCCTAGACCAGTTAACCCACTGTTCCTAGACCAGTTAACCCATTGTTCCTAGACCAGTTAACCCACTGTTCCTAGACCAGTTAACCCATTGTTCCTAGACCAGTTAACCCACTGTTCCTAGACCAGTTAACCCACTGTTCCTAGACCAGTTAACCCATTGTTCCTAGACCAGTTAACCCACTGTTCCTAGACCAGTTAACCCATTGTTCCTAGACCAGTTAACCCACTGTTCCTAGACCAGTTAACCCATTGTTCCTAGACCAGTTAACCCACTGTTCCTAGACCAGTTAACCCACTGTTCCTAGACCAGTTAACCCATTGTTCCTAGACCAGTTAACCCACTGTTCCTAGACCAGTTAACCCACTGTTCCTAGACCAGTTAACATACTGTTCCTAGACCAGTTAACCCACTGTTCCTAGACCAGTTAACCCACTGTTCCTAGACCAGTTAACCCACTGTTCCTAGACCAGTTAACCCACTGTTCCTAGACCAGTTAACCCATTGTTCCTAGACCAGTTAACCCATTGTTCCTAGACCAGTTAACCCACTGTTCCTAGACCAGTTAACCCACTGTTCCTAGACCAGTTAACCCACTGTTCCTAGACCAGTTAACCCACTGTTCCTAGACCAGTTAATCCACTGTTCCTAGGCCGTCATTGTAAATAAGAATTTGTTCTTAACTGACTTGCCTAGTTAAATAAAGGTTAAATATATATTTTTAAAAGACAGAGAGAGAGATCAGAACTCCAAAGTCTGAGTTGAGATTCAACTGCCAACCATTAAAAGTAGGTTCACGTGACATTTAAAGCAGCACAATTAAGAACAAATTCTTATTAACACACACACACACACACACACACACACACACACACACACACAGACAAACGCACAGACACACAGACATACACACACCACCCTGGGTGAGTGGGCAGCTACAGTGCCCTCTGTCTCCCTATGGAGACTAAAGTGTGATTTATAACAGTCTATTCCCCTCTCTGTCTTTAAACATATCAGCAGTAGTAAAGGAATGAAGAGTTGATGTTTCAGCATTGTCTCAATGAACAGTTTGGCGGTGGACTAGCCATGAGCAGCATGAACTCGCAGTTACAAGCCTGCTAGAGTTAGCGGCAGGCAGACGAGCTATATATATATCTTTTATTTAACAAGGCAAGTCAGTTAAGAACAAATTCTTATTTTCAATGACAGCCTAGGAACAATGGGTGCCTTGTTCAGGGGCAGAACAACCTTGTCAGCTGGGGGATTTGAACTTCCTTCCAACCTTTCAGTTACGAGCCCAATACTCTAACCACTAGGCTACCCTGCCGCCCCAGGTTAGCCTAGTGGTTATCCACCGTCATAGTACAGATGAAGCCTGAGCTGGAATGTGAAGCTGACTGAAGCTGGTTTGCTGATTAGCTGATTAGCTGGTTAGCTGATTAGCTGGTTAGCTGATTAGCTGGTTAGCTGGCTAGCTGATTAGTTGGCTAGCTGGTTAGCTGTAGAAAAGCCTGAATAGATCTATCTTGCATGGTAGTCTGCCCCTCAGGACAGAAGACATGACCTTCCAACAGCAGAGCAATGTATCAGGGCATAGCTAAGCACAGCCATAACTCACTCACTCACTCACACACATATAGACGAACACACACCACCCTGGGTGAGTGGGCAGCTACAGTGCCCTCTGTGCCACACACTTCCTCCATATGGAGAGTAAAGTGTGATTTATAACAGTCTATTCCCCTCAGCGTCCGTCACACACACACACACACACACACACACACACACACACACACACACACACACACACACACACACTACGTTGTTATATAGTGATACAGATACCAGCTGGTACTAATAACTGTGTTCATCTCTACTGCACTGGGACCAGCTGGTACTGATAACTGTGTTCATCTCTACTGCACTGGGACCAGCTGGTACTAATAACTGTGTTCATCTCTACTGCACTGGGACCAGCTGGTACTGATAACTGTGTTCATCTCTACTGCACTGGGACCAGCTGGTACTAATAACTGTGTTCATCTCTACTGCACTGGGACCACCTGGTACTGATAACTGTGTTCATCTCTACTGCACTGGGACCAGCTGGTACTAGTAACTGTGTTCATCTCTACTGCACTGGGACCAGCTGGTACTAATAACTGTGTTAATCTCTACTGCACTGGGACCAGCTGGTACTGATAACTGTGTTCATCTCTACTGCACTGGGACCAGCTGGTACTAGTAACTGTGTTCATCTCTACTGCACTGGGACCAGCTGGTACTAATAACTGTGTTCATCTCTACTGCACTGGGACCAGCTGGTACTGATAACTGTGTTCATCTCTACTGCACTGGGACCAGCTGGTACTGATAACTGTGTTCATCTCTACTGTAGCTTTACTGCACTGGGACCAGCTGGTACTAATAACTGTGTTCATCTCTACTGCACTGGGACCAGCTGGTACTAATAACTGTGTTCATCTCTACTGTAGCTTTACTGCACTGGGACCAGCTGGTACTGATAACTGTGTTCATCTCTACTGTAGCTTCACTGTACTCAGTAAGGGGGTGATACTTCCATAACTGTGTTCATCTCTACTGTAGCTTCACTGCACTGGGACCAGCTGGTACTGATAACTGTGTTCATCTCTACTGCACTGGGACCAGCTGGTACTGATAACTGTGTTCATCTCTACTGGAGCTTCACTGTACTCAGTAAGGGGGTGATTCTTCCATAAATGTGTTTTTCCCCCTTTGCTCTCCGCAGATGTAAATGCCTGCGTCACTGTTCTGATCCTCCGTACAACAGAACTGGGTCTGGCTGTGACAGGAGGTGTTCACTTCAGGAACAGCTCAGATTCACCGTGGAGACAGGAGAGAGATTTAGGTGACAGACCACATCTCTTTCTTCCCCTTCCTTAGTGTAGACAGGATATCATCTGGAGAGAGATTTAGGTGAGAGAACACAGCTCTTTCTTCCCCTTCCTTAGTGTAGACCGGAGATCATCTGGAGAGAGATTTAGGTGAGAGGACACAGCTCTTTCTTCCCCTTCCTTAGTGTAGACAGGAGATCATCTGGAGAGAGATTTAGGTGACAGAACACATCTCTTTCTTCCCCTTCCTTAGTGTAGACAGGAGATCATCTGGAGAGAGATTTAGGTGAAAGAACACAGCTCTTTCTTCCCCTTCCTTAGTGTAGACAGGAGATCATCTGGAGAGAGATTTAGGTGAAAGAACACAGCTCTTTCTTCCCCTTCCTTAGTGTAGACCGGAGATCATCTGGAGAGAGATTTAGGTGAAAGAACACAGCTCTTTTTTCCCCTTCCTTAGTGTAGACAGGAGATCATCTGGAGAGAGATTTAGGTGACAGGACAGAGACACTTCTCTATTTCTTTAGAGAAGAAGAGAGATTTAGATGAGAGAACACTTTGTCTCCCTTACTTGGTGTAGGCAGGAGAGCATGTATTAAGGAAAGTCGAAGATTCACCGAGGAGAGGAGAGGATGAATTAAGGTAGTGGTAGTGATGTATATATCCTACTAGTGTAGGGAGGAGATAGTGGTAGTGATGTATATATCCTACTAGTGTAGGGAGGAGATAGTGGTAGTGATGTATATATCCTACTAGTGTAGGGAGGAGATAGTGGTAGTGATGTATATCTCCTACTAGTGTAGGGAGGAGATAGTGGTAGTGATATATATATCCTACTAGTGTAGGGAGGAGATAGTGGTAGTGATGTATATATCCTACTAGTGTAGGGAGGAGATAGTGGTAGTGATGTATATATCCTACTAGTGTAGGGAGGAGATAGTGGTAGTGATGTATATCTCCTACTAGTGTAGGGAGGAGATAGTGGTAGTGATGTATATATCCTACTAGTGTAGGGAGGAGATAGTGGTAGTGATGTATATATCCTACTAGTGTAGGGAGGAGATAGTGGTAGTGATGTATATCTCCTACAAGTGTAGGGAGGAGATAGTGGTAGTGATGTATATATCCTACTAGTGTAGGGAGGAGATAGTGGTAGTGATAGATGGATATCTCCTACAAGTGTAGGGAGGAGATAGTGGTAGTGATGTATATATCCTACTAGTGTAGGGAGGAGATAGTGGTAGTGATGTATATATCCTACTAGTGTAGGGAGGAGATAGTGGTAGTGATGTATATATCCTACTAGTGTAGGGAGGAGATAGTGGTAGTGATGTATATATCCTACTAGTGTAGGGAGGAGATAGTGGTAGTGATAGATGGATATCTCCTACTAGTGTAGGGAGGAGATAGTGGTAGTGATAGATGGATATCTCCTACTAGTGTAGGGAGGAGATAGTGGTAGTGATGTATATCTCCTACTAGTGTAGGGAGGAGATAGTGGTAGTGATGTATATATCCTACTAGTGTAGGGAGGAGATAGTGGTAGTGATGTATATATCCTACTAGTGTAGGGGGGAGATAGTGGTAGTGATATATATATCCTACTAGTGTAGGGAGGAGATAGTGGTAGTGATGTATATCTCCTACTAGTGTAGGGAGGAGATAGTGGTAGTGATGTATATATCCTACTAGTGTAGGGAGGAGATAGTGGTAGTGATGTATATATCCTACTACTGTAGGGAGGAGATAGTGGTAGTGATGTATATCTCCTACTAGTGTAGGGAGGAGATAGTGGTAGTGATGTATATATCCTAATACTGTAGGGAGGAGATAGTGGTAGTGATGTATATATCCTACTAGTGTAGGGAGGAGATAGTGGTAGTGATGTATATATCCTACGAGTGTAGGGAGGAGATAGTGGTAGTGATGTATATCTCCTACTAGTGTAGGGAGGAGATAGTGGTAGTGATGTATATATCCTACTAGTGTAGGGAGGAGATAGTGGTAGTGATAGATGGATATATCCTACTAGTGTAGGGAGGAGATAGTGGTAGTGATAGATGGATATATCCTACTAGTGTAGGGAGGAGATAGTGGTAGTGATGTATATCTCCTACTAGTGTAGGGAGGAGATAGTGGTAGTGATGTATATATCCTACTAGTGTAGGGAAGAGATAGTGGTAGTGATAGATGGATATATCCTACTAGTGTAGGGAGGAGATAGTGGTAGTGATAGATGGATATATCCTACTAGTGTAGGGAGGAGATAGTGGTAGTGATGTATATATCCTACTAGTGTAGGGAGGAGATAGTGGTAGTGATGTATATCTCCTACTAGTGTAGGGAGGAGATAGTGGTAGTGATAGATGGATATCTCCTACAAGTGTAGGGAGGAGATAGTGGTAGTGATGTATATATCCTACTAGTGTAGGGAGGAGATAGTGGTAGTGATAGATGGATATCTCCTACTAGTGTAGGGAGGAGATAGTGGTAGTGATAGATAGATATCTCCTACTAGTGTAGGTAGGATATAGTGGTAGTGATGTATATCTCCTACTAGTGTAGGGAGGAGGTAGTGGTAGTGATGTATATATCCTACTAGTGTAGGGAGGAGATAGTGGTAGTGATGTATATCTCCTACTAGTGTAGGGAGGAGATAGTGGTAGTGATATATATATCCTACTAGTGTAGGGAGGAGATAGTGGTAGTGATATATATATCCTACTAGTGTAGGGAGGAGATAGTGGTAGTGATGTATATCTCCTACTAGTGTAGGGAGGAGATAGTGGTAGTGATGTATATATCCTACTAGTGTAGGGAGGAGATAGTGGTAGTGATGTATATATCCTACTAGTGTAGGGAGGAGATAGTGGTAGTGATGTATATCTCCTACTAGTGTAGGGAGGAGATAGTGGTAGTGATATATATATCCTACTAGTGTAGGGAGGAGATAGTGGTAGTGATATATATATCCTACTAGTGTAGGGAGGAGATAGTGGTAGTGATAGATGGATATATCCTACTAGTGTAGGGAGGAGATAGTGGTAGTGATGTATATATCCTACTAGTGTAGGGAGGAGATAGTGGTAGTGATGTATTTATCCTACTACTGTAGGGAGGAGACAGTGGTAGTGATGTATATATCCTACTAGTGTAGGGAGGAGATAGTGGTAGTGATGTATATATCCTACTAGTGTAGGGAGGAGATAGTGGTAGTGATGTATATATCCTACTAGTGTAGGGAGGAGATAGTGGTAGTGATGTATATATCCTACTAGTGTAGGGAGGAGATAGTGGTAGTGATGTATATCTCCTACTAGTGTAGGGAGGAGATAGTGGTAGTGATGTATATCTCCTACTAGTGTAGGGAGGAGATAGTGGTAGTGATATATATATCCTACTAGTGTAGGGAGGAGATAGTGGTAGTGATATATATATCCTACTAGTGTAGGGAGGAGATAGTGGTAGTGATAGATGGATATATCCTACTAGTGTAGGGAGGAGATAGTGGTAGTGATGTATATATCCTACTAGTGTAGGGAGGAGATAGTGGTAGTGATGTATTTATCCTACTACTGTAAGGAGGAGACAGTGGTAGTGATGTATATATCCTACTAGTGTAGGGAGGAGATAGTGGTAGTGATGTATATATCCTACTAGTGTAGGGAGGAGATAGTGGTAGTGATGTATATATCCTACTAGTGTAGGGAGGAGATAGTGGTAGTGATGTATATATCCTACTAGTGTAGGGAGGAGATAGTGGTAGTGATGTATATATCCTACTAGTGTAGGGAGGAGATAGTGGTAGTGATGTATATCTCCTACTAGTGTAGGGAGGAGATAGTGGTAGTGATGTATATATCCTACTAGTGTAGGGAGGAGATAGTGGTAGTGATGTATATATCCTACTAGTGTAGGGAGGAGATAGTGGTAGTGATGTATATATCCTACTAGTGTAGGGAGGAGATAGTGGTAGTGATGTATATATCCTACTAGTGTAGGGAGGAGATAGTGGTAGTGATGTATATATCCTACTAGTGTAGGGAGGAGATAGTGGTAGTGATGTATATCTCCTACTAGTGTAGGGAGGAGATAGTGGTAGTGATGTATATATCCTACTAGTGTAGGGAGGAGATAGTGGTAGTGATGTATATCTCCTACTACTGTAGGGAGGAGATAGTGGTAGTGATGTATATATCCTACTAGTGTAGGGAGGAGATAGTGGTAGTGATGTATATATCCTACTACTGTAGGGAGGAGATAGTGGTATATGTATATATCCTACTAGTGTAGGGAGGAGATAGTGGTAGTGATGTATATATCCTACTAGTGTAGGGAGGAGATAGTGGTAGTGATGTATATATCCTACTAGTGTAGGGAGGAGATAGTGGTAGTGATGTATATCTCCTACTAGTGTAGGGAGGAGATAGTGGTAGTGATGTATATATCCTACTAGTGTAGGGAGGAGATAGTGGTAGTGATGTATATATCCTACTAGTGTAGGGAGGAGATAGTGGTAGTGATGTATATCTCCTACTAGTGTAGGGAGGAGATAGTGGTAGTGATGTATATCTCCTACTAGTGTAGGGAGGAGATAGTGGTAGTGATGTATATATCCTACTAGTGTAGGGAGGAGATAGTGGTAGTGATGTATATCTCCTACTAGTGTAGGGAGGAGATAGTGGTAGTGATGTATATCTCCTACTAGTGTAGGGAGGAGATAGTGGTAGTGATGTATATCTCCTACTAGTGTAGGGAGGAGATAGTGGTAGTGATTGTTACGTTCCCCAGTTTATGTGTTGTAGTTTGTGTATTTGCATGTGTTTTATTTCAGGAAATGGCTTCCTGAAATCCTCAAGCAGCTGATTGGTCGACTCCAGGGCTAATTGGAGAGCTGACCCCGCCCCCTCGTCAAGACACAGCTGTCTCCAATTACCCATTCAATCTGAAGCTATATAAAAGCCAGTGTCCTGTTCAGGATAGAGAGATTTTGGAGGTAGGGATTGCTGAGAGAGATTTTGCTAGAGAGATTTGGAGGTAGGGATTGCTGAGAGAGATTTTGCTGAGGTCATTGCAGAGCGATTGTTTGTGATAGAGAGATTTTTTTGCTGGAGGTTGATTGTGCTGGGAGTTCATTGCTGGGAAGTGGTATGTTCTATGAGTTTGTTGCTCAGATGGAGCTTATTTGATGTCCTTTGTTAGTTTGAAATGATTTAATATCCTGTTTCATTTGTTCCCAGGGGGAAAGGGGAAGGCACCTTGGGAGTGCTTAGGCAAGAGGCCCGCGGGCATACATATACCCGTAGTATATTCATTGTCTAGGTACACTAGGTAAGACCTGGGCGGACCACCCCCTGTATTTTGGTTAGGGCACCAGGTGGTGCTAAATTTGGTAAGTGGTGGGTAGGCAGGTAAGATAGGAGAGGGGGGCTTTGAGATTTACTTTCTTTGCTTTGGTTCCGTCCAGCCCCTTTTCCCCATATTACCGTGTAAAGGAATAAAGTCCTTGTAAACGGTACCACATTCTGTCTGTTGTCATTCTTACTCGCACCTACAGTCCATACCTTTTTCACATCACGGAGAGTTTAGTTGTAGCAGGGTGTTGCGTTCCCTCTTCATAGAGGCGTGCGTAACAGTGATGTATATCTCCTACTAGTGTAGGGAGGAGGTAGTGGTAGTGATGTATGTCTCCTACTAGTGTAGGGAGGAGATAGTGGTAGTGATGTATATATCCTACTAGTGTAGGGAGGAGATAGTGGTAGTGATGTATATATCCTACTAGTGTAGGGAGGAGATAGTGGTAGTGATGTATATCTCCTACTAGTGTAGGGAGGAGATAGTGGTAGTGATATATATATCCTACTAGTGTAGGGAGGAGGTAGTGATGTATATCTCCTACTAGTGTAGGGAGGAGATAGTGGTAGTGATGTATATCTCCTACTAGTGTAGGGAGGAGATAGTGGTAGTGATGTATATCTCCTACTAGTGTAGGTAGGAGATAGTGGTAGTGATGTATATATCCTACTAGTGTAGGGAGGAGATAGTGGTAGTGATGTATATATCCTACTAGTGTAGGGAGGAGATAGTGGTAGTGATGTATATATCCTACTAGTGTAGGGAGGAGATAGTGGTAGTGATGTATATCTCCTACTAGTGTAGGGAGGAGATAGTGGTAGTGATGTATATATCCTACTAGTGTAGGGAGGAGATAGTGGTAGTGATGTATATCTCCTACTAGTGTAGGGAGGAGATAGTGGTAGTGATGTATATCTCCTACTAGTGTAGGGAGGAGATAGTGGTAGTGATGTATATCTCCTACTAGTGTAGGTAGGAGATAGTGGTAGTGATGTATATATCCTACTAGTGTAGGGAGGAGATAGTGGTAGTGATGTATATCTCCTACTAGTGTAGGGAGGAGATAGTGGTAGTGATGTATATATCCTACTAGTGTAGGGAGGAGATAGTGGTAGTGATATATATATCCTACTAGTGTAGGGAGGAGATAGTGGTAGTGATGTATATCTCCTACTAGTGTAGGGAGGAGATAGTGGTAGTGATGTATATATCCTACTAGTGTAGGGAGGAGATAGTGGTAGTGATGTATATCTCCTACTAGTGTAGGGAGGAGATAGTGGTAGTGATGTATGTCTCCTACTAGTGTAGGGAGGAGATAGTGGTAGTGATGTATATCTCCTACTAGTGTAGGGAGGAGATAGTGGTAGTGATGTATATCTCCTACTAGTGTAGGGAGGAGATAGTGGTAGTGATGTATATCTCCTACTAGTGTAGGGAGGAGATAGTGGTAGTGATGTATATCTCCTACTAGTGTAGGGAGGAGATAGTGGTAGTGATGTATATATCCTACTAGTATAGGGAGGAGATAGTGGTAGTGATGTATATCTCCTACTAGTGTAGGGAGGAGATAGTGGTAGTGATGTATGTCTCCTACTAGTGTAGGGAGGAGATAGTGGTAGTGATGTATATCTCCTACTACTGTAGGGAGGAGATAGTGGTAGTGATGTATATCTCCTACTACTGTAGGGAGGAGATAGTGGTAGTGATGTATATATCCTACTAGTGTAGGGAGGAGATAGTGGTAGTGATGTATATATCCTACTAGTGTAGGGAGGAGATAGTGGTAGTGATGTATATCTCCTACTAGTGTAGGGAGGAGATAGTGGTAGTGATGTATATATCCTACTAGTGTAGGGAGGAGATAGTGGTAGTGATGTATATCTCCTACTAGTGTAGGGAGGAGATAGTGGTAGTGATGTATGTCTCCTACTAGTGTAGGGAGGAGATAGTGGTAGTGATGTATATCTCCTACTAGTGTAGGGAGGAGATAGTGGTAGTGATGTATATCTCCTACTAGTGTAGGGAGGAGATAGTGGTAGTGATGTATATCTCCTACTAGTGTAGGGAGGAGATAGTGGTAGTGATGTATATCTCCTACTAGTGTAGGGAGGAGATAGTGGTAGTGATGTATATATCCTAATAGTGTAGGGAGGAGATAGTGGTAGTGATGTATATCTCCTACTAGTGTAGGGAGGAGATAGTGGTAGTGATGTATATATCCTAATAGTGTAGGGAGGAGATAGTGGTAGTGATGTATATATCCTACTAGTGTAGGGAGGAGATAGTGGTAGTGATGTATATATCCTACTAGTGTAGGGAGGAGATAGTGGTAGTGATGTATATCTCCTACTAGTGTAGGGAGGAGATAGTGGTAGTGATGTATATCTCCTACTAGTGTAGGGAGGAGATAGTGGTAGTGATGTATATATCCTACTAGTGTAGGGAGGAGATAGTGGTAGTGATGTATGTATATATCCTACTAGTGTAGGGAGGAGATAGTGGTAGTGATGTATATCTCCTACTAGTGTAGGGAGGAGATAGTGGTAGTGATGTATATATCCTACTAGTGTAGGGAGGAGATAGTGGTAGTGATAGATGGATATATCCTACTAGTGTAGGGAGGAGATAGTGGTAGTGATAGATGGATATATCCTACGAGTGTAGGGAGGAGATAGTGGAGAGGTAAATTCTAGTGAAAGAAGTCACTCTGGATCGAACAGAGGCCCATTATCAGCAACCATCACTCCTGTGTTCCAATGGCACGTTGTGTTAGCTAATCCAAGTATATAATTTTAAAAGACTAATTGATCATTAGAAAACCCTTTTGCAATTATGTTAGCACATCTGAAAACTGTTGTTCTGATTAAAGAAGCAATAAACTGTCCTTCTTTAAACTAGTTGAGTATCTGGAGCATCAGCATTTGTGGGTTCGATTACAGGTTCAAAATGGCCAGAAACAAAGACCTTTCTTCTGAAACTCATCAGTCTATTCTTGTTCTGAGAAATTAAGGCTATTTCCATGCGAGAAATTGCCAAGAAACTGAAGATCTCGTGCAACGCTGTGAATTACACCCTTCACAGAACAGCGCAAACTGGTCTAAACCAGAGGAGACTGACTGGCCTTCTAGGCAGAGTTGCTCTGTCCAGTCTCAACGTCAACAGTGAAGAGGCGACTCCGGGATGCTGGCCTTCTAGGCAGAGTTCCTCTGTCCAGTCTCAAAGTCAACAGTGAAGAGGCGACTCCAGGATGCTGGCCTTCTAGGCAGAGGAACTCTGTCCAGTGTCTGTGTTCTGTTGCCCATCTTAATCTCTTCTTTTTTATTGGCCAGTCTGAGATATGGCTTTTTCTTGACAACTCTGCCTGTCATTGGCTGAGAAGATAAGAGAGAACAGACTCAGGGTTGTCACAGTGACTGAGCTTCTGAGACGTGTCACCGAGTTCCTGTGTGGAATATTGGTGCGAGTAAGGATGCAAACGCACGCACGCACGCACGCGCACTCACACACACACACACACACACACACACACACACACAGTATCGAGTGTATGGTGTTCAGCTGAAGGGTAGTGCAGGTCTTCAGCCTGACAGAGCTCTCTAGTCTGCTGAAGCATCACACAGTTACACTCTCTTCTTTAAAAGGTTCAATATCAAAGGACGCACTCCCCGACACAAACACACACTGCCCATGTACTGTAAGAACCATGGTTACATAAGAGGTTTAAAATATTCACTGCTGGTCTCTTGCAGCTGACGATAACATGCTGAGGGAAACTTACAGCACAACACACACACACACACACACACACACACTCACACTCACTCCAATACACACACACACACACACACAACCCTGTCAAACCAGGACTACTGTAGTCATAGCCTGGTTCATTACAACCCTGTCAAACCAGGACTACTGTAGTCATAGACTGGTCCTGGTTCATTACAACCCTGTCAAACCAGGACTACTGTAGTCATAGCCTGGTCCTGGTTCATTACAACCCTGTCAAACCAGGACTACTGTAGTCATAGACTGGTCATGGTTCATTACAACCCTGTCAAACCAGGACTACTGTAGTCATAGCCTGGTCCTGGTTCATTACAACCCTGTTAAACCAGGACTACTGTAGTCATAGACTGGCCCTGGTTCATTACAACCCTGTCAAACCAGGACTACTGTAGTCATAGCCTGGTTCATTACAACCCTGTCAAACCAGGACTACTGTAGTCATAGACTGGCCCTGGTTCATTACAACCCTGTCAAACCAGGACTACTGTAGTCATAGCCTGGTTCATTACAACCCTGTCAAACTAGGACTACTGTAGTCATAGACTGGTCCTGGTTCATTACAACCCTGTTAAACCAGGACTACTGTAGTCATAGACTGGTTCATTACAACCCTGTCAAACCAGGACTACTGTAGTCATAGACTGGTCCTGGTTCATTACAACCCTGTTAAACCAGGACTACTGTAGTCATAGACTGGTCCTGGTTCATTACAACCCTGTCAAACCAGGACTACTGTAGTCATAGACTGGTCCTGGTTCATTACAACCCTGTTAAACCAGGACTACTGTAGTCATAGCCTGGTTCATTACAACCCTGTCAAACCAGGACTACTGTAGTCATAGACTGGCCCTGGTTCATTACAACCCTGTCAAACCAGGACTACTGTAGTCATTGACTGGCCCTGGTTCATTACAACCCTGTCAAACCAGGACTACTGTAGTCATAGACTGGTTCATTACAACCCTGTCAAACCAGGACTACTGTAGTCATAGCCTGGTTCATTACAACCCTGTCAAACCAGGACTACTGTAGTCATAGACTGGTCCTGGTTCATTACAACCCTGTTAAACCAGGACTACTGTAGTCATAGCCTGGTTCATTACAACCCTGTCAAACCAGGACTACTGTAGTCATAGACTGGTCCTGGTTCATTACAACCCTGTTAAACCAGGACTACTGTAGTCATAGACTGGTTCATTACAACCCTGTCAAACCAGGACTACTGTAGTCATAGACTGGTCCTGGTTCATTACAACCCTGTTAAACCAGGACTACTGTAGTCATAGACTGGTCCTGGTTCATTACAACCCTGTCAAACCAGGACTACTGTAGTCATAGACTGGTCCTGGTTCATTACAACCCTGTTAAACCAGGACTACTGTAGTCATAGCCTGGTTCATTACAACCCTGTCAAACCAGGACTAATGTAGTCATAGACTGGTCCTGGTTCATTACAACCCTGTTAAACCAGGACTACTGTAGTCATAGACTGGTTCATTACAACCCTGTTAAACCAGGACTACTGTAGTCATAGCCTGGTCCTGGTTCATTACAACCCTGTCAAACCAGGACTACTGTAGTCATAGACTGGTTCATTACAACCCTGTTAAACCAGGACTACTGTAGTCATAGCCTGGTTCATTACAACCCTGTCAAACCAGGACTACTGTAGTCATAGCCTGGTTCATTACAACCCTGTTAAACCAGGACTACTGTAGTCATAGCCTGGTTCATTACAACCCTGAATTACAACTATGGAAATACAGCTGTGTCCTTCTAGTAGAAGGGCTCCTGAACAACACTAATGGACTCTCAGTAGGTATTACTGTTGTTATTAATTGTTATCTAGTGAATGAGAGGGACTTAAATGGCACCCTATTCCCTATATAGTGTACTACTTTAGACCAGTTCTCATATGGTACTGTAGTGCACTAAATTGTGAATAGGGTGCCATTCGGGACAGAACATATATGTCATGGAACCCTATTCCACTAAGCTATGAGAGAACCGAGAGAAAACAGAGAACGTGATGCACCAAAGAGAGAGAGATTCATTTTACCCACAATGCTTTGGGCTGTGTGATCTCCTAGGCTACCAGGAGGAGAGCCCAGAGGGGGAGGCAGAGGAAGTAGAGAGAGAGAGAGCAGAGAGAGAATGGCGAGAGAGAGACAGAGAGAGAGAGACAAAGAAGAGAGAGAGAATGGCGAGAGAGGCAGAGAGAGAGAATGGCGAGAGAGAGAGAGAGAGAGCGAGAGAGACAGAGAGAGAACAGAGAAAGAGAGCAGAAACAGAGCAGAAAGAGAGAGACAGAGAGACAGAGAGAGAGAGAGAGAGAGAGAGAGAGCAGAGAAAGAGAGACAGAGAGAGCGGGGGGAGTTCCTACAGGGCACATGCACACACACGTGTTATTGGCGGTACAGTGTGTCTGTGAAGAACATTTCCAGGCTTTTCACTGTGACACGCTGAGAACATGCCAACCATGATGGAGAAGAAGGAAAGGAGAGGAAAGGAGACAGCTCCTAACAGCACTGGTCTGTACAGCTCCTAACACGACTGGTCTGTACAGCTCCTAACAGGACTGGTCTGTACACCTCCTAACAGGACTGGTCTGTACAGCTCCTAACACGACTGGTCTGTACAGCTCCTAACACGACTGGTCTGTTCAGCTCCTAACACGACTGGTCTGTACAGCTCCTAACACGACTAGTCTGTACAGCTCCTAACACGACTGGTCTGTACATCTCCTATCACGACTGGTCTGTACAGCTCCTAACACGACTGGTCTGTACAGCTCCTAACACGACTGGTCTGTACAGCTCCTAACACGACTGGTCTGTACAGCTCCTAACACGACTGGTCTGTACAGCTCCTAACACGACTGGTCTGTACAGCTCCTAACACGACTGGTCTGTACAGCTCCTAACACGACTGGTCTGTACAGCTCCTAACACGACTGGTCTGTACAGCTCCTAACACGACTGGTCTGTACAGCTCCTAACATGGCTGGTCTGTACAGCTCCTAACACGACTGGTCTGTACAGCTCCTATCACGACTGGTCTGTACAGCTCCTAACACGACTGGTCTGTACAGCTCCTATCACGACTGGTCTGTACAGCTCCTATCACGACTGGTCTGTACAGCTCCTAACACGACTGGTCTGTACAGCTCCTATCACGACTGGTCTGTACAGCTCCTAACATGACTGGTCTGTACAGCTCCTAACACGACTGGTCTGTACATCTCCTAACATGACTGGTCTGTACATCTCCTAACACGACTGGTCTGTACAGCTCCTAACACGACTGGTCTGTTCAGCTCCTAACATGACTGGTCTGTACAGCTCCTAACACGACTGGTCTGTACAGCTCCTAACACGACTGGTCTGTACAGCTCCTAACACGACTGGTCTGTACAGCTCCTAACATGACTGGTCTGTACAGCTCCTAACACGACTGGTCTGTACAGCTCCTATCACGACTGGTCTGTACAGCTCCTAACACGACTGGTCTGTACAGCTCCTATCACGACTGGTCTGTACAGCTCCTAACACGACTGGTCTGTACAGCTCCTAACACGACTGGTCTGTACAGCTCCTATCACGACTGGTCTGTACAGCTCCTAACACGACTGGTCTGTACAGCTCCTATCACGACTGGTCTGTACAGCTCCTAACACGACTGGTCTGTACAGCTCCTAACACAACTGGTCTGTTCAGCTCCTAACACGACTGGTCTGTCTACAGGAGGGTAGGTAACAACATCTACACTCCGCTGATCCTCAACACTGGGGCCCCACAAGTGTGCATTTTCAGCCCCCTCCTGTACTCCCTGTTCACCCACGACTGCGTGGCCATGCACACCTCCAACTCAATCATCAAGTTTGCGGACGACACTACAGTGGTAGGCTTCATTACCAACTGTCAGATAGATGTGTATAGGTGGCAGGGAAGTCAGGCGCAAGAGAGTCAAACGGAGTGTAAAATGGAGTCTTTTAATATATGTCCAAGTAACATGCTCCATAACACTAATAAGAAACATGAATATAAACAAACATGGGTACAAAGACCCGTCACGCACCTGTCCAAACAACACTACACTGACAATAAACAATCTCTGACAAAGACATGAGGGGAAACAGAGGGTTAAATACACAGCAGGTAATGAATGGGATTGAAATCAGATGTGTGGGAAGACAAGACAAAACCAATGGAAAATGAAAAATGGATCAATGATGGCTAGAAGACCGGTGACGTCGAACGCCGAGCACCGCCCGAACAAGGAGAGGCAACGACTTCGGCAGAAGTCGGCCTACAGGGAGGAGGTGAGGGCCCTCGGAGTGTGGTGTCAGGAAAATAACCTCACACTCAACGTCAAACAAAACAAAGGAGATGATTGTGGACTTCAGGAAACAGCAGAGGGAGCACCCCCCTATCCACATCGACGGGACAGTAGTGGAGAGGGTAGTAAGTTTTCAGTTCCTCGGCGTACACATCACGGACAAACTGAATTGGTCCACCCACACAGACAGCGTTGTGAAGAAGGCGCAGCAGCGCCGCCCATAACCGTAAGGCTCTCCAGAGGGTGGTGAGGTCTGCACAACGCATCACCGGGGGCAAACTACCTGCCCTCCAGGACACCTACACCACCCGATGTCACAGGAAGGCCATAAAGATCATCAAGGACAACAACCACCCGAGCCACTGCCTGTTCACCCTGATATCATCCAGAAGGTGAGGTCAGTACAGGTGCATCAAAGCTGGGACCGAGAGACTGAAAAACAGCTTCTATCTCAAGGCCATTAGACTGTTAAACAGCAATCACTAACATTGAGTGGCTGCTGCCAACATACTGACACAACTCCAGCCACTTTGTGATTGAATATGTCCGTAAACACACTCGCCAGCTGGTCTGCTCTGAGGACGCGGCCGGGGATGCCGTCTGAGTCAGCAGCCTTGTGAGGGTTAACACGTTTAAATGTCTTACTCATGTCGGCCACAGAGAAGGTGAGGGGGGGCGCAGTCCTTGGTAGCGGGCCGCGTCGGTGGCACTGTATTATCCTCAAAGCGGGCAAAGAAGGTGTTTAGTTTGTCTGGAAGCAAGACGTCGGTGTCCGTGACGTGGCTGGTTTTCTGTTTGTAGTCCGTGACTGCCTGTAGACCCTGCCAGATACATCTTGTGTCTGAGCCGTTGAATTGCGACTCCACTTTGTCCCTATACCGACATTTCGCTTGTTTGATTGCCTTGCGGAGGGAATAACTACACTGTTTATATTCAGCCATATTCCCAGACATCTTTCCATGGTTGAATGCGATGGTTCGCTCTTTCAGTTTTTCGCGAATGCTGCCACCTATCCACAGTTTCTGGTTAGGGGTAGGTTTTAATAGTCACAGTTGGTACAACATCTCCAATGCACTTCTTTATAAACTCATTCACCGAGTCAGCGTATAAATCAATGTTATTCTCTGAGGCTGACCGGAACATATCCCAGTCTGCGTGATCAAAACAATCTTGAAGCCTGGATTCCGATTGGTCAGACCAGCGTTGAATGGTTCTAGTCACAGGTACATCCTGTTTGAGTTTCTGCCTATAGGACGGTAGGAGCAAAATGGAGTCGTGGTCAGATTTGCCGAAGGGAGGGGGAGGAGGGCCTTGTACGCATCGCATATAGGTTAAAGTAGTAGTGGTCCAGTGTATTGCCCGCGCGAGTGCTACAGTCAATGTGCTGATAGAATTTAGCTTTGTTAAAATCCCCAGCTACAATAAATGCAGCCTCAGGATATATGGTTTCCAGTTTACATAGAGTCCAGTGAAGTTCATTGGGGGCCATCAAGGTATCTGCTTGGGGGGGATATACATGGCTATGACTATGATCTAAAATAATTATCTTGGGAGATAATGCGGTCGGCATTTGATTGTAAGGAATTCTAGGTCAGGTGAACAAAAGGACTTGAGTTCCTGTATGTTGTTATGATTACACCATGAGTCATTAATCATGAAGCATACACCCCCCGCCCTTCTTCTTACCAGAGAGATGTTTGTTTCTGTCAGCGCGACGCATGAAGAAACCCGGTGGCTGTACCGACTCCAACAACATTTCCAGAGTGAGCCATGTTTCCGTGAAACAGAGAATGTTATTATCTCTGATGTCTCTCTGGAAGGCAAACCTTGCCCTGACTTCGCCCACCTTGTTGTCTAGAGACTGGACATATTTGTAATTTAGCAGACGCTGTTATCCAGTGTCTTAAGCCTTCCGCATGTTTCGGTTCGGCTGTCGCCATAATATATGCACAAACTCTTCCAAACTGTTTCGGATGAGAAGCATGCATGGACGTCTTTACAGTCAGTGCATTCAACTAAGGTATATAAACACAGTCATAAACACAGTGCTCAGCATATGTGGGAACTACTTCAAGACTGCTGGAAAAGCATTCCAGGTGAAGCTGGTTGAGAGAATGCCAAGAGTGTGCAAAGCAGTCATCAGGGCAAAGGGTGGCTACTTGAAGAATCTCAAATATAAAATATATTTTGATTTGTTTAACACTTTTTTGGTTACTACATGATTCCATGTGTGTTATTTCATAGTTTTGATGTCACTATTATTCTAAAATGTGAAAAATAGTAAAGATAAAGAAAAACCCTTGAATGGGTAGATGAGTCCAAACTTTGTAATTGTATTTTTGCCATCCCTGACCATGACTCAAGTATGATGTGATGGCATAGTCTTAACGCCACCATCGGCAATGAGGCAGCCTCAACCAGATTAGAGGGCGGGACAGAGAGAGACAGAGACAGAGACAGAGACAGAGAGGGAGAGAGAGAGAGAGAAAGAGAGAGTGAAGGAGGGAGAGAGAGAGAGAGAGAGAGCGAAGGAGAGAGAGAGAGAGAGAGAGAGAGAGAGCGAGAGAGAGAGAGAGAGAGAGGGAGAGAGAGAGAGAGAGAGAGATCCATCCCTTCATCCATGGGAGTAGCACATAACTGGGAGAGGAGACGTAATGGAGGATGAGGAGAGGCTAATTTGTACTCTCTTTCTCCACTCCTTCCAATGGAGACTCATCCATCCATCCATCTCTACACAGAAGGAAGAAATTACCCAGTCTACCTGTCAGAAAAGCTTCATTTGTAGCGTTAGCATTCACATGCCTTTAGCGTTAGCATTCACATGCCTTTAGCGTTAACGTGCCTTTAGCGTTAATGTGCCTTTAGCGTTCACATTCCTTTAGCGTTAACATGCCTTTAAGGTTAGTGTGCCTTTAGCGTTAGCATTGGTATGCCTTTAGCGTTAACGTGCCTTTAAGGTTAGTGTGCCTTTAGCGTTAGCATTCACATGCCTTTAGCGTTAACGTGCCTTTAAGGTTAGTGTGCCTTTAGCGTTAGCATTGGTATGCCTTTAGCGTTAACGTGCCTTTAAGGTTAGTGTGCCTTTAGCGTTAGCATTCACATGCCTTTAGCGTTAACGTGCCTTTAAGGTTAGTGTGCCTTTAGCGTTAGCATTGGTATGCCTTTAGCGTTAACGTGCCTTTAAGGTTAGTGTGCCTTTAGCGTTAGCATTGGTATGCCTTTAGCGTTAGCATTGGTATGCCTTTAGCGTGGTTAGTGTGCCTTTAGCATTAGCAATGGTATGTCTGAGTCCTACTCCTTAACGACCTGAGAAATCATTGTTAGTTCCCTAGTTCTCCTGGCCCAGGCTCAACAGGAGAGAGCGGAGTGGGCAATTACAAACACACTGGGTTGTGTCCCAAATGACAACCTATTCCCTATATAGTGCACTACTGTGGACCATGTCCTATATAGGGAATGGGGTGGCATTTGGGACTGGTCGTGTTCCTGATGATGAGTGACCCGTTAGAAATAAGGTCATCTGGCCAGGCAAACAGAGGGGCCCCCAGTTAAAACCCTGCTAATGGGACATAGAGAGAGAGACTGGGAAAAAACATCAGAGCAGAGAGAGAGACTGGGAAAAACCATCAGAGAGAGAGAGCAGAGAGAGAGAGAGAGAGAGAGAGACTGGGAAAAAAACATCAGAGCAGAGAGAGAGAGAGAGAGAGAGAGAGAGAGAGAGAGAGAGACGGAGCAGATATAGAGCAGAGAGAGAGAGAGAGAGAGCAGATATAGAGCAGAGAGAGAAAGGTGTAGAGAGGAGAGAGCAAATATTGAACAGAGAGAGAGAGAGAGAGAGAGAGAGAGAGAGGTGTAGAGAGGAGAGAGCAAATATTGAACAGAGAGAGAGAGAGAGAGAGAGAGGGGTGTAGAGAGGAGAGAGCAGATATAGAGAGAACATGTAGAATTCTGCAAAAATATCCTCCGTGTACAACGTCAAACACAAAATTAGGCCGAACCACCTAAAAGGAAACGATTCCCAAACTTTCCATAACAGCCATCACCTACAGAGAGATGAGAGTCCCCTAAGCAAGCTGGTCCTTGGGCTCTGTTCACAAACAGACCCCACAGAGCCTCAGGACTAGAGGTCGACCGATTCATCGGAATGGCCAATTAATTAGGGCCGATTTCAAGTTTTCATAACAATTGGTAATCTGCATTTTTGGACACCGATTATGGCCGATTACAAGGAGCCAAGGAAAGTTGCTAGCTAGCATTAAACTTATCTTATAAAAAAACAATCAATCTTCACATAATCACTAGTTAACTACACATGGTTGATGATATTACTAGTTTATCTAGCTTGACCTGCTTTGCATATAATCGATGCGGTGCCTGTTAATTTATCATTGAATCACAGCCTACTTCGGCAAAAAATTAGTTAACAAGCGCATTCGCAAAAAAATCACTGTCGTGGCACCAATGTACCTAACCAATCAACGCCTTTCTTTAAAATCCAATACACAAGTATATATTTTTAAACCTGCATATTTAGTTAATATTGCCTGCTAACATGAATTTCTTTTAACTAGGCAAATTGTGTCACTTCTCTTGCGTTCTGTGCAAGCAGAGTCAGGGTATATGCAGCAGTTTGGGCCGCCTGGCTCGTTGCGAACTGTGTGAAGACCATTTCTTCCTAACAAAGGCCGTAATTCATTTGCCAAAATTGTACATAATTATGACATTACATTGAAGGTTGTACAATGTAACAGCAATATTTAGACTGATGGATGCCACCCGTTAGATAAAATAAGGAATGGTTCCGTATTTCACTGAAAGAATAAACGTTTTGTTTTCAAAATGATAGTTTCCTGATTTGACCATATTAATGACCTAAGGCTCGTATTTATGTGTGTCATTATATTATAATTAAGTCTATGATTTGGTAGAGCAGTTTGACTGAGCGGTGGTTGGCAGCAGCAGGCTCGTAAGTATTCATTCTAACAGCACTTTACTGCGTTTGCCAGCAGCTCTTCGCTGTGCTTCAAGCATTGCGCTGTTTATGACTTCAAGCCTATCAACTCCCGAGATTAGGCTGGCAATACTAAAGTACCTATTAGAACATCCAATAGTCAAAGGTCTATGAATTACAAATGGTATAGAGAGAAATAGTCCTATATTTCCTATAATAACTACAACCTAAAACTTCTTACCTGGGAATATTGAAGACTCATGTTAAAAGGAACCAACAGCTTTCATATGTTCTCATGTTCTGAGCAAGGAACTTAAACTTCTTGAGCATACTTGACACGCAGACGTCCCAAGTATGCCCCTGGAAATGCAAATGCGCTACGCTAAATGCTAAATGTACTCGTTACAACTCAATCTTTGATCAAAATTCACAAGCAGGGTATTGAATTAAAGCTACACTCGTTGTGAACCTAGCCAGCAAGTCAGATTTTTAAAATGCTTTTCGGCGAAAGCATGAGAAGCTATTATCTGATAGCATGCACCCCCAAAATGCCAGCACGACACGTAAACAACAGATTTTGCGGTAGCCGGCGCTACCCAAAACGCAGAAATAAAATATAAAACATTCATTACCTTTGACGAGCTTCTTTCTTGGCACTCCTATATGCCCCATAAACATCACTATTGGGTCTTTTTTTCGTTTAAATCGGTCCATATATACCCAAAATAGCTTTGTATGGGATCTGTGTCATTCAGAAAAAATCATCGTTTTTAAACGCTGCGTAATTTTTTTAAATTAAAAAAGTCGACGATAAACTTTCACAAAACACTTCGAAATCCTTTTGTAATCCAACTTTAGGTATTAGTAAACGTTTATAATCTATCAAAATGATTACAGGGCGATGTCTTTTCAATAGGTCTTCACTTGCAAAAACAATGGCTTCTGATATCTCCCTCAACTGCATCCGGGTGAAGACTGGGAAACTGCAGGTCAGATAGAAGGATTTTCCAACAATTAATTCAATTGAAAATTAGGACAATGGCGCCATCGTGCGGAATTTGTATGAATTTCAGGCAGATCGCCATTAAATTCTGTTCTCTTTTAATAACTGGTGGAAGTGACTTATGGAAATTATTTTTAGCTTTCAGAGAGCAGTTTTTCTTGCGTTTTTCAATGAAACACACGATCTGTTATAGTCACAGCCGTGATTTAACCAGTTTTATAAACTTCAGAGTGTTTTCTATCCACACATACTAATCATATGCATATACTATATTCCTGGCATGAGTAGCAGGACGCTGAAAAGTTGCGCGATTTTTAACAGAATTTTCGAAAAAGGAAGGGGTAGAAGTAAGAGGATTTATTAAACATTAGCTTTTTTACATGGCACATATTGCACTTTTACTTTCTTCCCCAACACTTTGTTTTTGCATTATTTAAACCAAATTGAACATGTTTCATTATTTACTTGAGACTAAATTGATTTTATTGATGTATTATATTAAGTTAAAATAAAAGTGTTCATTCAGTATTGTTGTAATTGTCATTATTACAAATATATATATTCATATGAACACTTTTATTTTAACTTAATACAATACATCAATAAAATCCATTGATATATATATAAATATATATAAATCGTCCCATTATTAGGTATCTGCCTTTTTTTGGTCCTCCAATAATCGGTATCGGTATTGAAAAATCATAATCGGTCGACCTCTACCCAGGACAGCAACACAATATATGTGTCTCTAATACGTGTCTCTAATATATATATATATTTGTAATATCATAATCGGTCGACCTCTACCCAGGACAGCAACACAATATATGTGTCTCTAATACGTGTCTCTAATATATATATATATTTGTAATATCATAATCGGTCGACCTCTACCCAGGACAGCAACACAATATATGTGTCTCTAATACGTGTCTCTAATATATATATATATTTGTAATATCATAATCGGTCGACCTCTACCCAGGACAGCAACACAATATATGTGTCTCTAATACGTGTCTCTAATATATATATATATTTGTAATATCATAATCGGTCGACCTCTACCCAGGACAGCAACACAATATATGTGTCTCTAATACGTGTCTCTAATATATATATATATATATATTTGTAATAATACAACAATACAACAATACTGAATGAACACTTTCGATCCCATATCTACTGGGTGAAATACCACAGTGTGACGTCACAGAAGCAACATGTGTGACCTGTTGCCAGGAGACAAGGGGCGACCAGTGAAGAACAAACACCATTGTAAATACAACCCATATTTATCTGTTTATTTTTTTCTCCCTTTCAAACTATTTACACATTTTTACAATTGTGCATAACCAATCATCTAACATTTGAAATGTCTATATTCTTTAAAAACTTTTGTGATACTACTTTTTGATTGTTTATTTCCGTTGTTTATTTCCCCTTTGTTTATTGTTTATGTGAAAATATGTTTCCCATGCCAATACAGTCCTTTGAATTGAATTTAATTTAATTGAGAGAGCAGAGAGAGAGAGAGAGAGCAGAGAGAAAGAGCAGAGCAGAGAGAGGGAGAGAGAGAGAGAGAGAGAGAGAGAGAGAGAGAGAGAGCAGAGAGAGAGAGAGCAGAGAGAGACAGAGAGAGAGAGACAGAGAGAAGAGAGAGAGAGCAGAGAGAGAGAGAGAGAGAGAGAAAGAGCAGAGAGAGAGAGAGAGCAGAGAGAGAGAGAGAGAGAAAGAGCAGAGAGAGAGAGAGCAGAGAGAGAGAGAGAGAGACAGAGAGAAGAGAGAGAGAGCAGAGAGAGAGAGAGAGCAGAGAGAGAGAGAGCAGAGAGAGAGAGAGAGCAGAGAGAGAGAGAGAGCAGAGAGAGAGAGCAGAGAGAGAGAGAGCAGAGAGAGAGAGAGCAGAGAGAAAGAGCAGGGCAGAGAGAGAGAGAGAGAGAGAGAGCAGAGAGAGAGCAGAGAGAGAGAGAGCAGAGAGAGAGAGAGCAGAGAGAGACAGAGAGAGAGAGACAGAGAGAAGAGAGAGAGAGAAACACGGGTTGTTGTCACGTTATTGTCCTGTTGTTTTCTTAGTCATGCTCTAGATAGCTGGTGGTGTGGTTAATTAATGGGTACATCTACAACTACATCAACATCATCAATAAACAATCTAAATCAACCAGATAGTCTGGGCCTTAAAGGCTGTGAAGAAGTACACTCCCTTAGTTTCAACATTTTACCAAAGCTAGCTCAACCGTCCATTAACAATCAGCAATTTAGGCAGCTGTGATGTTTGTAACAAATTACAATGGTATCAATGAAAAGCAAACAGATAGAATGAAACGACATTAGCTTGGTACAAACACTAACAGGGACTGGGTGTGTCTGAGTCCCAAATGGTAACATAACAACAACTAACAACCACTAACAACCACAAATAACAACCACTAACAACCACAAATAACAACAACTAACAACCACAAATAACAACCACTAACAACCACAAATAACAACCACTAACAACCACAAATAACAACCACAAATAACAACCACTAACAACCACAAATAACAACCACTAACAACCACAAATAACAACCACTAACAACCACAAATAACAACCACTAACAACCACAAATAACAACTAACAACAACTAACAACAACTAACAACCACTAACAACCACAACTAACAACCACTAACAACCACAAATAACAACCACTAACAACCACTAACAACCACAAATAACAACCACTAACAACCACAAATAACAACTAACAACCACTAACAACAACTAACAACCACTAACAACCACTAACAACCACAACTAACAACCACTAACAACCACTAACAACCCCAAATAACAACCACTAACAACCACTAACAACCACAAATAACAACCACTAACAACCACAAATAACAACCACTAACAACCACAAATAACAACCACTAACAACCACAAATAACAACCACTAACAACCACAAATAACAACCACTAACAACCACTAACAACCACAAATAACAACCACTAACAACCACAAATAACAACCACTAACAACCACAAATAACAACCACTAACAACCACAAATAACAACAACTAACAACCACAAATAACAACCACTAACAACCACAAATAACAACCACTAACAACCACAAATAACACCCACAAATAACAACCACTAACAACCACAAATAACAACAACTAACAACCACAAATAACAACCACTAACAACCACAAATAACAACAACTAACAACCACAAATAACAACCACTAACATCCACAAATAACAACAACTAACAACCACTAACAACCACAAATAACAACCACTAACAACCACAAATAACAACCACAAATAACACCCACAAATAACAACCACAAATAACAACCACTAACAACCACAAATAACAACCACAAATAACAACCACTAACAACCACAAATAACAACCACAAATAACACCCACAAATAACAACCACTAACAACCACTAACATCCACAAATAACAACCACTAACATCCACAAATAACAACAACTAACAACCACTAACATCCACAAATAACAACCACTAACAACCACTAACATCCACAAATAACAACCACTAACAACCACAAATAACAACCACTAACAACCACTAACATCCACAAATAACAACCACTAACAACCACAAATAACAACCACTAACAACCACAAATAACAACCACTAACAACCACAAATAACAACTAACAACCACTAACAACCACAAATAACAACTAACAACCACTAACAACCACTAACAACCACAAATAACAACCACTAACAACCACTAACAACCACAACTAACAACCACTAACAACCACTAACAACCACAAATAACAACCACTAACAACCACTAACAACCACAAATAACAACCACTAACAACCACAAATAACAACAACTAACAACCACAAATAACAACAACTAACAACCACAAATAACAACCACTAACAACCACAAATAACAACAACTAACAACCACAAATAACAACCACTAACAACCACAACTAACAACCACAAATAACAACCACAAATAACAACAACTAACAACCACAAATAACAACCACTAACAACCACAACTAACAACCACTAACAACCACTAACAACCACAAATAACAACCACAAATAACAACAACTAACAACCACAAACAACCACAAATAACAACCACACATAACACCCACAAATAACAACCACTAACAACCACAAATAACAACAACTAACAACCACAAATAACAACCACTAACAACCACAACTAACAACCACTAACAACCACTAACAACCACAAATAACAACCACTAACAACCACAAATAACAACCACTAACAACCACTAACAACCACAAATAACAACCACTAACAACCACAAATAACAACCACTAACAACCACAAATAACAACCACTAACAACCACAAATAACAACTAACAACCACTAACAACAACTAACAACCACTAACAACCACAACTAACAACCACTAACAACCACTAACAACCACAAATAACAACCACTAACAACCACAAATAACAACCACTAACAACCACAAATAACAACAACTAACAACCACTAACAACCACAAATAACAACAACTAACAACCACAAATAACAACCACTAACAACCACAAATAACAACCACTAACAACCACAAATAACAACCACAAATAACACCCACAAAAAACAACCACTAACAACCACTAACAACCACAAATAACAACCACTAACAACCACAAATAACAACCACTAACAACCACAAATAACAACAACTAACAACCACAAATAACAACCACTAACAACCACAAATAACAACCACTAACAACCACAAATAACAACCACAAATAACAACCACAAATAACAACCACTAACAACCACTAACAACCACAAATAACAACCACTAACAACCACAAATAACAACAAATAACAACAACTAACAACCACAAATAACAACCACAAATAACAACAACTAACAACCACAAATAACAACCACTAACAACCACAAATAACAACCACTAACAACCACAAATAACAACCACAAATAACACCCACAAAAAACAACCACTAACAACCACTAACAACCACAAATAACCACCACTAACAACCACAAATAACAACCACTAACAACCACAACTAACAACAACTAACAACCACAAATAACAACAACTAACAACCACAAATAACAACCACAAATAACAACCACTAACAACCACAAATAACAACCACTAACAACCACTAACAACCACAAATAACAACCACTAACAACCACAAATAACAACCACTAACAACCACAACTAACAACAACTAACAACCACAAATAACAACAACTAACAACCACAAATAACAACCACAAATAACAACCACTAACAACCACAAATAACAACCACTAACAACCACTAACAACCACAAATAACAACCACTAACAACCACAAATAACAACCACTAACAACCACTAACAACCACAAGTAACAACAACTAACAACCACTAACAACCACAAATAACAACCACTAACAACCACAAATAACAACCACAAACAACCACAAATAACAACCACTAACAACCACAAATAACAACCACTAACAACCACTAACAACCACAAACCACAAATAACAACCACTAACAACCACAAATAACAACCACAAACCACAAATAACAACCACTAACAACCACAAATAACAACCACAAACCACAAATAACAACCACTAACAACCACAAATAACAACCACAAACCACAAATAACAACCACTAACAACCACAAATATCAACCACTAACAACCCCAAATAACAACCACTAACAACCACAAATAACCACTAACAACCACAAATAACAACCACTAACAACCACAAATAACAACCACAAACCACAAATAACAACCACTAACAACCACAAATATCAACCACTAACAACCCCAAATAACAACCACTAACAACCACAAATAACAACCACTAACAACCACAAATAACAACCACTAACAACCACTAACAACAACTAACAACCACAAATAACAACCACTAACAACCACTAACAACCACTAACAACAACTAACAACCACAAATAACAACCACTAACAACCACTAACAACAACTAACAACCACAAATAACAACAACTAACAACCACAAATAACAACCACTAACAACAACTAACAACCACAAATAACAACCACTAACAACCACTAACAACCACTAACAACAACTAACAACCACAAATAACAACCACTAACAACCAC
>NC_092158.1:91477273-91549541 GCF_045791955.1 Oncorhynchus clarkii lewisi | reverse complement strand
TGTCCATCCTGCCTGGTACAGGCTGGCGGTAGTGTAAAGGTGTGGGGGATCTTTCCCTGTCCATCCTGCCTGGTACAGGCTGGCGGTAGTATAAAGGTGTGGGGGATGTTTTCCTGTCCATCCTGCCTGGTACAGGCTGGCGGTAGTGTAAAGGTGTGGGGGATGTTTTCCTGTCCATCCTGCCTGGTACAGGCTGGCGGTAGTGTAAAGGTGTGGGGGATCTTTCCCTGTCCATCCTGCCTGGTACAGGCTGGCGGTAGTGTAAAGGTGTGGGGAATGTTTCCCTGTCCATCCTGCCTGGTACAGGCTGGCGGTAGTGTAAAGGTGTGGGTAATGTTTTCCTGGCACACGTTTGGTCCCTTGACACCAATTGAGAAACAAACATTTCCAACACCTTGTAGAATCCATGGCCCCTGAAGGATTCAGGCTGTTTCTCGAGGCACAGCGGTGTCAAGTTGTCTGGATGTCCCTTTGGGTGGTGGACCATTCTTGATACACACAGGAAACTGTTGAGCGTGAAGAACACAGCAGCGTTGCAGTTCTTGACACCAATCGGTGCGCCGGCCACCTACTACCACAGGCACTTAAATATTTTGTCTTGTCATTCTCTTTCTGAATGGCACACATACACAATCCATGCCCAATTGTCTTAAGGGTTAAAAATCTATATTTAACCTGTCTCCTCCCGTTCATCTACACTCTCAGGAAAACAAATGCTATCTAGAACCTTAAAGGGTTTTTCAACTGTACCCATAGGAGAAACCTTTGAAGAATCCTTTTTGGTTGCAGGTAGAACCCTTTCTACCTGGAACAAAAAGGGTTCTCTTTTGGGGACAGCCGTAGAACCCTTTCTACCTGGAACAAAAAGGGTTCTCTTTTGGGGACAGCCGTAGAACCCTTTCTACCTGGAACAAAAAGGGTTCTCTTTTGGGGACAGCCGTAGAACCCTTTCTACCTGGAACAAAAAGGGTTCTCTTTTGGGGACAGCCGTAGAACCCTTTCTACCTGGAACAAAAAGGGTTCTCTTTTGGGGACAGCCGTAGAACCCTTTCTACCTGGAACAAAAAGGGTTCTCTTTTGGGGACAGCCGTAGAACCCTTTTGGAACCCTTTTTTTTCTAATTGAAGTGAATTTAACAGGTGACATCAATAAGGGATCATAGATTTCACCTGGATTCACCTGGTCAGTCTGTGTCATGGAAAGAGCAGGTGTTCTTAATGTTTTGTACACTCAGTATAGATAGATAGATAGATAGATAGATAGATAGATAGATAGATAGATAGATAGATAGATAGATAGATAGATAGATATCTTGTCTCAGGAAGGAAAGATACACAGAGCATTTATCAGAAAAGCAGGGAACTGTAATTTAGTGATATCCTGCTGAGACAGACAGACAGAGACAGGTCGTTTACTAGGCTGCACCCCAGCTGCCTGTCTTCCTGCCCTGCCTGCCTGTCTTCCTGCCGGTCTTCCTGCTTGTCTGTCTGTCTTCCTGCCTGTCTTCCTGTCCTGCCTGTCTGTCTTCCTGCCCTGCCTGTCTGTCTTTCTGCTTGTCTGTCTGTCTTCCTGCCCTGCCTGCCTGTCTTCCTGCCCTGCCTGTCTGTCTTCCTGCCCTGCCTGCCTGTCTTCCTGCCCTGCCTGCCTGTCTTCCTGCCCTGTCTGTCTGTCTTCCTGCCCTGCCTGCCTGTCTTCCTTCCCTGCCTGTCTGTCTTCCTGCCCTGCCTGTCTGTCTTCCTGCCCTGCCTGTCTGTCTTCCTGCTTGTCTGTCTGTCTTCCTGCCCTGCCTGTATGTATGCCTGTCAGTCTGCCTGTCTGTCTGTCAGTCTGGCTGTCAGTCTGCCTGTCTGTCTGTCAGTCTGGCTGTCAGTCTGCCTGTGTTCCTGCCCTGCCTGTCAATCTGCCTGCCTGCCTGTCTTCCTGTCCTGCCTGTCTGTCTGCCTACCTTCCCTGCCTGTCTTCCCGCCCTGCCTGCCTGTCTGTCTTCCTATCTTCCCGTCTTCCTGCCCTGCCTGTCTGTCTATCAGTCAGTCAGTCTGCCTGCCTGTCTGTCTGCCGGTCTGTCTGTCTGTTATAAGGATATTGTAACAGGGTTAAATAAGCTTCCACATGATACTAAAACATGTCCTTTCAATGTGTTTGTATTGATGTTGGTTGGTTGACTGTAAGCTTCTCAAGTCTATAAAGGTGTATCGGAAAACCTGTACAGTGACAAGGGAAACAGCAGACACCAATAGTTTTCCAAATCTATAATAATAGTTTTATTTCTAATTCATTATAGAGAAATGATAATGATTCATGTGAAATGAATGAGTGCATTGATAAAGAAGCCTAATGGCAACCTGGCAAATGTAACCACACTTATGCAGACACACACACACGATCTCCGGTACAATCGTAATATAATGTAATATACATCTCCCCATTAGGTCTATCTGACTCACCATCCCCATTATGATAGACCTATCGATGTCTGAATATCCTGGAGGAATATGCCTACCTGTGGTTGGCGCGCGTACAGATGTGTTGACGTCAATGAGAACGTATCGTTCTATTTAAACCGTGTCAACCAAATGATCCTATCAGACAGATTTGATTTTTTTTTTATACACCAAATCGTATAATCCATCAGAAAATAAATCCAACGGTCACCTCGAGATCACATTCGGTTCTGGCTGGCAACCTGTTTTGTCTCAGTGTCATAGCGACGTTGGCGATGAATACATGTATAATAAACTAACGTACACACACACACACACACGGCCTAATACATGTTGTGATGATCATATTTCAAAACACTTGTACGGACAGGAGCTTCCTTCGATCAAATATCCTCAAAATTCTCATTCATCATCATCCGTGGATGTCGTTAACCGACAGCTGGAGACTTACCTCATCTCTGTCCCCCTGCCCGAACTGAAGCCCCAAATCCACAAAATGTTCGACCCGAATATAACCGTCAGCATCCTCATCACACACGTCGAATACCTCCTTGAGCTTTTTCAGGAAGCCTAGAAGCTGTTCTTGGTCGGGGAAGACGTTTCCTTCCATCTTAAGAGTTCGGTTTGTCAGATAACGTCGTTATTGAACGGACTTTGTTTGAATAGGTTCTGTATTCGCCATCATTCCGGTTGCCGTTCTCCGCTGGTGCCGTTGCCGACTGGCTCGGTTGGTGCCGTGACATCAGCAGCATCCCGTTACGGAATGGGAAGGACCACTGGTCGACGCGCCGCGGGTAGAGACGATAAATGGCTACGATTCACGATCATGAATCGACTTACGTAAACATCTGCCCGTGAGCGTGTTTTTAAAGTGTCAGGACAGGTGTTTTATGTTATGATACAATTTGATGTTATTGCGACACCATCTAGCTCCTTGATTGTTTTCCAACCATAGGACTATTGAACAGAAAATTGGAAGTTAACCATTACTGGAAATCAACGTAAAATAAATGATATTTAAAAAGTAAAAACAGAACTAAATATGACACACGTTTTCCAATCGCCAGAACTAAATATGACACGTTTTCCAATCGCCAATGTATGTATTGTCCTTGTACACGCCCCAGCTCCATGGTTACCCTGAATAGCTACTTTTACGTTCCATTAAATTGTCCTGACCTCTGGTGTGGATGCTATTCTTGATAACTACCGGAACTATGGCATAGCTTAAGAAAAACCACCTATCTGGTCATAGGATATCAAACTTTATTATCTTACAAACAAGTTTAAAAAAAAAATCAAGATGGGACATTCACAGTTATATCAATGTGTAAAAAAATAAAAAAGAGACCAAAGATTAAATAACATTTGAAGGTACTTAAGCAACCTAGCCTGTACCCTCCCTTCCACAATACATTAGGTTTGTCAACCTAGCCTGTACCCTCCCTTCCACAATACAACATTAGAAGGTGTTTAAGTGGGTCATTAAAATGGTGCTCAGCACACCCAGAACTAAAACTAATCAATAGCTTTAATCTAGACTTTGATGAGCTGAATCCAAGGTTCTGGTCAATTTCATTTTAACTCTTGTCTACTGAGGAAATAAACTGAAATGCAAAACTATTGAATTTAACTAATCTCCATAAAAATAAAACATCCTGAATTAGTAGAGTCAACCACATGTTGACAGTAAGGCTGGGATAAGGGGTTTGGTAAGGTAAAATAGCTACCAGTATATAGCTCTTCATCAGAGAGACTGTAGAGTCAACCACATGTTGACAGTAAGGCTGGTTTCCCAGACCCAGATTAAGGCTCTACTCCTGAACTAAACAAAATCCTAGTAAATGGAACATCTCCAGCTTAATCTGGGTCCAGGGTAAACTGTCTATGGAGGTGTCAGAACAAGCCCCAGTCCATCCAACCAGAAACGGACTGGCCATGGGGCAGATCCGGCAAATGCCAGATTTGGACTGGTCCATCTTTAACTTAGTCTAAATTGGGGTTGTGTGCTGAATTATTATAATTTGGCCAATACTGGGCAACTCAAGTGTGGGAAATGGGCCAGTGTGTTAGAAGAAATGCCTGGTCCAAGTCGACCAAGAACGTCCATCTTGTTCCTCAGCTCAAATTCCCAACAACTAGCCTGGGTTCCAGCAGTGAGTCCCAACGTTCAGTCACCTGCAGAGAGAGAGAAAGACACACTGAAAAGGGATTCTATTCAATTCTATGGGAGTGACATCACAAACACATCCCCGTGGTAACCGGAAAACCACAACATTCCGAATTCTGCACATACAGCTGTTTTATTGGAACATATTTAACCCCCATTATGCCTGGTTTAAAGTATCCCAACAGGTTTCTCTTTTCAACTAAACGATTATAAGGGACATTCATTGGACAATGAACAGCTTCCCTCAACATGTGGGTGATGGGGTTAAAATGCAGTCAGGGACAATAGAGAGGGAGGGGGTCAAGCTCATCCATACAGTGTCACACAGCCAGTACAGAGTGAGAAGAGGCCTGCTTAGTGAAGAGAGGGTGGTCAATGGAACCAAAACAACATTCAAAGGTTAAGCCCCCCAAGAGTGTTAAGCCACCCCCCCCCCCCCCCCAGAGTGTTACGCCAGACCCTGGCTCTGACATACAATCTGATAATACATTATTGCAGAAATGAAGTCTAAATTGTGATGAATGTGCGCAGATCAATTGTGCTGCAGGATCAGTGCATGCAGGCAGGGTCTGTGAAATAACACTACAGTAACAGTATTTTATGTCTTACCCTGGAGCCCTGGGACACAGCGTACTCCACACTGATTCTATTGGTTTTATTCATGTATATATATATATAAACGTACAGTAACAGTATTTTATATCTTACCCTGGAGCCCTGGGACACAGCGTACTCCACACTGATTCTATTGGTTTTATTCATGTATATATAAACGTACAGTAACAGTATTTTATATCTTACCCTGGAGCCCCGGGACACAGCGTACCCTACACTGACTCTATTGGTTTTATTCATGTATATATTTATATATAAACGTACAGTACCAGTATTTTATGTCTTACCCTGGAGCCCTGGGACACAGCGTACTCCACACTGATTCTATTGGTTTTATTCATGTATATATAAACGTACAGTACCAGTATTTTATGTCTTACCCTGGAGCCCCGGGACACAGCGTACTCCACACTGATTCTATTGGTTTTATTCATGTATATATAAATGTACAGTAACAGTATTTTATGTCTTACCCTGGAGCCCTGGGACACAGCGTACTCTACACTGATTCTATTGGTTTTATTCATGTATATATAAACGTACAGTAACAGTATTTTATATCTTACCCAGGAGCCCCGGGACACAGCGTACCCTACACTGATTCTATTGGTTTTATTCATGTATATATAAATATATATATAAACGTACAGTAACAGTATTTTATGTCTTACCCTGGAGCCCCGGGACACAGCGTACCCTACACTGATTCTATTGGTTTTATTCATGTATATATAAATATATATATAAACGTACAGTAACAGTATTTTATGTCTTACCCTGGAGCCCTGGGACACAGCGTACTCTACACTGATTCTATTGGTTTTATTCATGTATATATATATATAAACGTACAGTAACAGTATTTTATATCTTACCCTGGAGCCCCGGGACACAGCGTACTCTACACTCTCGGATCCGTCCGCGTTCTGATACACCAGGTCAAACTTCCCCGGCTCCACCGGCGCTGAGGGGCAGACAGACATGTTAAGGTTGGTCCATCTTGGTAAGGTCCAGCAATGACAGGTAGTGCCAGGTGAGGGGCAGACAGACATGTTAGGGTTGGTCCATCTTGGTAAGGTCCAGCAATGACAGGTAGTGCCAAGGTGCCTTCAGATGGCTGAGGGAAACATCGTCTGAGTCCTGATTCTCCACCTTTCTCCCAAAGTTCTCTGTATCACCGCCTGGTATGGCAACTGCACCGCCCTCAACCGTAAGGCTCTCCAGAGGGTAGTGAGGTCTGCACAACGCATCACCGGGGGCAAACTACCTGCCCTCCAGGACACCTACACCACCCGATGTCACAGGAAGGCCATAAAGATCATCAAGGACATCAACCACCCGAGCCACTGCCTGTTCACCCCGCTATCATCCAGAAGGCGAGGTCAGTACAGGTGCATCAAAGCTGGGACCGAGAGACTGAAAAACAGCTTCTATCTCAAGGCCATCAGACTGTTAAACAGCCACCACTAACACTGAGTGGCTGCTGCCAACACACTGACACTGACTCAACTCCAGCCACTTTAATAATGGGAATTGATGGGAAATGATGTAAATATATCACTAGCCACTTTAAACAATGCTACCTTATATAAATGTTACTTACCCTACATTATTCATCTCATATGCATACGTATATACTGTACTCTATATCATCGACGGTATCCTTATGTAATACATGTATCACTAGCCACTTTATACTATACTATGCCACTTTGTTTACATACTCATCTCATTTGTACATACTGTACCCGATACCATCTACTGTATCTTGCCTATGCTGCTCTGTACCATCACTCATTCATATATCCTTATGTACATATTCTTTATCCCCTTACACTGTGTACAAGACAGTAGTTTTGGAATTGTTAGTTAGATTACTTGTTATTACTGCATTGTCGGAACTAGAAGCACAAGCATTTCGCTACACTCGCATTAACATCTGCTAACCATGTGTATGTGACAAATAAAATTTGATTTGATTTGATTTGATTTGAAAGTTACGCAGTGGAACACTTCTCATCATGGATTTAACGATGGAAGCTCACTCCAGCCAATCATTACATCAATCCAATGACAGGAAGTTGTACCAGTGCACTCTGGGAGAAGGGTGGAGTATCGCCATTCAACAGTTATTTCCTTCATTTCCCCACCCACCATTCGTTTAAACTGTTAAGCAGAGAGCAGCCATCCGTTTGGCCTTACCTTGATAAGCAGAGAGCAGCCACCCGTTTGGTCTTACCTTGATAAGCAGAGAGCAGCTCTAGCTCAATCTGTTTGGCATTACCTTGATAAGCAGAGAGCAGCTCTAGCTCAATCTGTTTGGCCTTACCTTGATAAGCAGAGAGCAGCTCTAGCTCAATCTGTTTGGTGCTGTGGTCGAAATGAATGATTTTCCCCTCCTGATAGACAAACGGAAAGACACACAGTGAGAAAGAACATTACCCAAATGAAACCAATTACATTTTTAAATATGTAGCATATAAACATTTCTTACCACATGTATTTAGTCCTAGTTCAGGACATAACTTAAGAAAAAAAACGCTGTCCACCTACGGTTAGAGAAAACCTCACCTTCTCCTCAAGTTATACCAGACAGAGGAGAGAAAACAGTTCCTAACCCTGTTCAGACAGCTGTTTCTCCTCAAGTTATACCAGACAGAGGAGAGAAAACAGTTCCTAACCCTGTTCACACAGCTCTGTCTCCTCATGTTATACCAGACAGAGAAAACAGTTCCTAACCCTGTTCACACAGCTCTGTCTCCTCATGTTATACCAGACAGAGAGAAAACAGTTCCTAACCCTGTTCACACAGCTCTGTCTCCTCATGTTATACCAGACAGAGAGAAAACAGTTCCTAACCCTGTTCACACAGCTCTGTCTCCTCATGTTATACCAGACAGAGAGAAAACAGTTCCTAACCCTGTTCACACAGCTCTTTCTCCTCAAGTTATACCAGACAGAGAGAAAACAGTTCCTAACCGTGTTCACACAGCTGTTTCTCCTCAAGTTATACCAGACAGAGGAGAGAAAACAGTTCCTAACCCTGTTCACACAGCTGTTTCTCCTCATGTTATACCAGACAGAGGAGAGAAAACAGTTCCTAACCCTGTTCACACAGCTGTTTCTCCTCATGTTATACCAGACAGAGGAGAGAAAACAGTTCCTAACCCTGTTCACACAGCTGTTTCTCCTCAAGTTATACCAGACAGAGGAGAGAAAACAGTTCCTAACCCTGTTCACACAGCTGTTTCTCCTCAAGTTATACCAGACAGAGGAGAGAGAGAAAACAGTTCCTAACCCTGTTCACACAGCTGTTTCTCCTCATGTTATACCAGACAGAGGAGAGAAAACAGTTCCTAACCCTGTTCACACAGCTGTTTCTCCTCAAGTTATACCAGACAGAGAGAAAACAGTTCCTAACCCTGTTCACACAGCTCTTTCTCCTCAAGTTATACCAGACACAGAGAGAAAACAGCGAGTCATTCAACTATTTTTACTTACTTTATACTCAGACACCTCTGGTGTGTAGTTCTCTGTCAGCTCCAGCAGCTGTGAACACACACACACACACACACACACACACACACACACACGACAGAGTGATAATGAGTTACATGGAGGTGTGTAGCACCTTAGCAACAGACAACTCTACAGTCATCTCTCACTCTTCTTCTATTTTAATTAAAGAGCTTTTATTCACATGGAAAACGGAGGGACTCACAGTGGCAAGAAAAATGTATGTGAACCCTTTGGAAGTCTGAAGTTCTCAAAAGAGCACCTGGATGTTCGACAGCTCTACTGGCAAAATATTCTGTGGATGAAACTAAAGTTGAGTTGTTTGGAAGGAACAGACATCACTATGTGTGGAGAAAAAAAGCCCAGCACACCAACATCAAAACCTCATCCCAACTGTAAAGTATAGTGGAGGGAGCATCAAGGTTTGGGGCTGCTTTGCTGCCTCAGGGCCTGGACAGTTTGCTATCGTCGGCAGAAAAATGAATTCCCAAGACATTTTGCAGGAGAATATAAGGCTATCTGTACGCCAATTGAAGTTCAACAGAAGTTGGGCGATGAAACAGGACAACGACCCAAAACACAGAAGTAAAATCAACAACAGAACGGCTTCAACAGAAGAAAATACGCCTTCTGGAGTGACCCAGTCAAGAGTCCTGACCTCAAGCCGATTTGAGATGCTGTGGCATGACCTCGAGAGAGAGAGAGCGGTTTACACCAGACATCCCTTGAACATTGCTGAACTGAAGCGGTTTTGTAAAGAGGAATGGTCCAAAATTCCTCCTGACCGTTGTACAGGTCTGATCTACAACTACAGGACACATTTAGTTGAGGTTATTGCTGCCAAAGGAGGATCAACCAGTTATTAAATCCATACTTTTTCAATGTGGGTTCAATAAAGACATGAAAACCTATAATTGTTTTGTTATTAGTTTTAAAGCAGCAGACTGTCTATTGTTGTGACTTCGGTGAAGATCAGATGAAATGTGATGATGAATGAATGCAGAAATCCAGGTAATTCCAAAGGCTTCACATATTCTCTTGCCACTGTACATCAGCAGCATCTTTAACTCTTTCCCTCCTCGACCATGGAGAGTCGACTGAATTAGTACAGCTAGGAGTTTCCTGGTCACATGACCTGAGCAGCAAGAAGGCTCCAGTGTCTGAATGGAGTGACGCTATACACTAACTATGGTCTTCTTTCTACCAGTACACTAAGGCCCTTCCAGTTGAACCACTGGGAAACAGTGTAACTTATAGACCGTAGAGGTAACCCACCTCTTATAGACCGAGGTAACCCGCCTCTTATAGACCTGCTGGTTCCGTACTCACCACACAGCTCAGTCTGATACACTGGGTTCAAATGGAAGCAATGGGTTTTACCTTCACTCAGGTCATGTGTCTTTATCTAGCCAGGGTGGTCCACTCAGTTACACTGTTTCCCAGTGGTTCAAATGGAAGGGCCTTAGTGTACTGGTAGAAAGAAGAACCCAGTGTATCAGACTGAGCTGTGTGGTGAGTACGGAACCAGCAGGTCTATAAGAGGTGGGTTACCTCGAATGTCTGTAAGAGGTGGGTTACCTCGACGGTCTATAAGAGGTGGGTTACCTCGACGGTCTATAAGAGGTGTGTTACCTCGACGGTCTATAAGAGGTGGGTTACCTCGACGGTCTATAAGAGGCGGGTTACCTCGACGGTCTATAAGAGGCGGGTTACCTCGACGGTCTATAAGAGGCGGGTTACCTCGACGGTCTATAAGAGGCGGGTTACCTCGACGGTCTATAAGAGGCGGGTTACCTCGACGGTCTATAAGAGGCGGGTTACCTCGACGGTCTATAAGAGGCGGGTTACCTCGACGGTCTATAAGAGGCGGGTTACCTCGACGGTCTATAAGAGGCGGGTTACCTCGACGGTCTATAAGAGGCGGGTTACCTCGACGGTCTATAAGAGGCGGGTTACCTCGACGGTCTATAAGAGGCGGGTTACCTCGACGGTCTATAAGAGGCGGGTTACCTCGACGGTCTATAAGAGGCGGGTTACCTCGGTCTATAAGAGGCGGGTTACCTCGGTCTATAAGAGGTGGGTTACCTCGGTCTATAAGAGGTGGGTTACCTCGGTCTATAAGAGGTGGGTTACCTCGGTCTATAAGAGGTGGGTTACCTCGGTCTATAAGAGGTGGGTTACCTCGGTCTATAAGAGGTGGGTTACCTCGGTCTATAAGAGGTGGGTTACCTCGGTCTATAAGAGGTGGGTTACCTCGGTCTATAAGAGGTGGGTTACCTCGGCGATCTATAAGAGGTGGGTTACCTCGGCGATCTATAAGAGGTGGGTTACCTTGAAGGCGATCTTCTGTCCGTCCTGAGGGGGAGCAGCTAGGAGGGGCATCTTACTGTAGTCCCTCTTGGGAACACTCTCTGATGGGTTCTACAACACACACACACCTATAAATGTCATACCTCCCACATCTTCGTTGCAGCAGCAACAGAAGTAGGTTACAGAATGCCACAGGGTCGGTGTCGAGTCCATTTCAATTCAGGAAGTAAACTGAAATGCCAATTCCAGTTCTGTGCTTTTCAATGGGAATTAAAAAAACAATCTAAATGACTTGAATTGATCAACCCTGGAATACCGTGTAGCAGTCAGTTGACTTACCTGAAACACCACAGAGCTGTTATTCAGGGAGTCCTTCTGGTACGATGGTGGCTGAGGAGTCTGCTGTCGCTGTCCACCTTCATAGTTGAAATAAAACCCTGCATCTTCCCCTCTCCCTCCTCTACCCCCACGAGGACCCCTGTCCCACTCCCCACCTCTACCCCCACTACGAGGACCCCTGTCCCACTCCCCTCTAACCCCCCTACCTCCACCACCCCAACTCTGGCCTCCATCCCCTCTACCCCTAATCCCTCTACCCCCACCTCTCTCCACACCCCTAGGGCTTCCCCTGCCTCTCCAGGTGGGTTGTGCTGCCATAGCAGGGACTATTCCCATCCCCAGGCCCGGTTGTTTGATAACCAGCTGGATCTCCTCCTCACTACTACTACTAGAGCATGGGCTCTCAGGCCTCCTGTGGGCCTTCTGCACTGCTGGGGTAGAGCCTGGCCCTGGAGCATTAGCTTTCTGGCCAGGGGATACAGAGGTCCTGGGACCTGAGGAAGGGAGGCTGGGCCTGGAGGGGGTGGTTTTGTCTCTAGGACCAGCTCCGGAGCTGGTGGGTATGGTGGTAGGAGGAGTGGCAGCAGGTTTGGATAGAGGAGTTTGGTTTTTAACGGGAGGTTTGGCTGTGGTGGCTTTGCTAGAGGCATCGTCACCCGATGAGTCTGACGAGTCCGAATCAGATGATGAGGGAGGTGGGCGTGGTTTCTTAATGGGGACTCTGGGTTTAACTACAGGGGTGGCTTTAGATGTGACAGGGGGTGTAGAGATAGCAGAGTGTGATTTGGGGGGTAGTTTCTGCATGGGGGTTTTACTGGGGGCCTCCTCCTCCTCACTACTGCTTTCACTGGAATCAGAAGAGTCGTCCGTTTCCCCATTCGGGGTCTTTGCTGTGGCTTTACCGTTAACAGATACTGCTGTGGCCGCTGGAGCCTTCTTGGTGTTTTTGTCCGCTTTGACTACAGTGGGAGAGGGTCCTGTGGACGAGGTGGGAGAGGGTCCTGTGGACGAGGTGGGAGGGGGTCCTGTGGACGAGGCAGTGGTTTTGGTCGACACCTTATCTTTCTTGTTCTGTTTCTTCTTGTCTTCTTTCCTCCTCTCTTCAACCGCAGCCTGGTTGGAATCGGCCTCCTGACTCTCCTTCTTTCTCTTCTTCTTTTTCTTCCACTCTTCACTCACTCGGTTCTGTGTGGGCTCCTCCTCCTCCTCGGCAGCTCTCCTCCTCTTCTTGGACTTCACAACAGATGTGTTCGACTGACTTCCACTGGAAAGGGTTAAGGTGTCCACCTTGACTCTGTCAATCAACACAACACGGAGGGTTGTAACGCTAGATATTCTCAAAGTACTAGGGGTGGTGTGCGTGAAAACATATTGGCCTAGGCTAAGACCAGGCTTGCAGTGCAACCCCTCTATTGTTTTGTTGCGAGCCGGTGTAGCTAGCTACCTAGCTAGGCTGTATAACCAACCCAAATAAAATTGAATGAACCAACCACGTGGGTTAGATCACAGACTGAAATCCTAATTAAAGTTACAGCGCCATTAGCTCTTGTCCAAAGCACTAGCGCAGGTCTAGAGCTAAGCGTGGATCAGACTGGATAAAAACGTGTCTGGCTAGGCGGGTGTGTGTGTGTGACGCACCTGATGCTGTCGTTATCTCGGACTACGTAGACGCTCTCTGTGTGCGGCAGGTAGCAGTCTTCAATGAACAGACTCAAAATGCTCCTGCGACTGAAGTCGAATTTTTCCCTGATCACGCTGGCTATGTCTGCTACCACGCGGCATTTGTTCAGATCCACGAGGACCCAGCACATGCGACAATCGGATACCGAGGGCGGCGGGTAATCAAAATACAATCGCACCCGTATCACATTGGTATTGGAGGCTGCCATTGTTGCTGTGTATAATGAAATATATCTCACACGCCGTTCAGAAAACGAGTTGCCTGTCTTTTGAAGAGTTGACTCGTTCAGTTACTGCCACCTGTTGGCACGGAAGGGAATTAGCCAGCTAAATATTTCATTCAACTCTCCCTCATAGTAGGCAACAGTAGGAACCATTTTGGTCAACAACTAAACATTCTCTTTATGGACAGATCTACATACATTTAAAACGTCACACATAGCGGATGAGGTAGTGCATGTCAGTGTTGTGTGTCAGTTGACTATAGAATGTGAGACTAATGCTTCGAATAAAAAACAAAATCATGATGTAATGACAGGCAGCCTAGGATAAACATATCGCTTGAAAAACTCAGTAGCAACTCCAACACCTGATTTTATCCCTTCACGTTTTTCCACATTGAGGAACCATCTCCATTCAACTCCAAAATTATATTAAACTTTTCTAGACTCTCTTCAGCGGACAGAGACCGCAAAGAAACCTGTAAATTGTAGTGAAGATACATGTTTCACGAGCTGTGGTCCTTCCATAATTGTGCAACGCCATGCTTGTTGTTGTGATACACCAGAGTTTTTTTGGTGCTTTCAAGACAACTGGGAACCCAACACACACACACACACACACAAAATAGGACAAATAATGTCTGTGATCTTCAGGTCGGAAAGTCAGAGCTCTAGCAAGATGCCTGAGTTTCCGACTTTGAATTCGGAGTTGGATGACCTTTCAAAACTATTTTCCCCAGTCGGAGCTCGTTCTCCCCCCCCCTTTTCCCCGAGTTGTCTTGAATGCACCGAAGTCTGAGATTTCTGAGTTCCCAGTTGTTTTGAATGCAGCATTTCTACCATCGTTCTTATTGTGCGCTAGCTCCCTACGTCATCACTACAAGCACCATTTGATTCACCAGATACTCTACATGCCCACGTGCTGATACACCAAGCACAGAGAGGGTCTGCTCGAAAAGCCAATGGAAAGCTAAGTGCCCACCCAGCCGAGCTCAGCGAGGAGAACGAGAGAGAGCAGGGTTGTACACCAAAGTTACATAGCCGAATTCAACACGTACATTCCAAAATGCTGACAAATATTGACATATAAATCGATGACAAATTACATGACCCTCCCCTGGACTAAATACAAGAAAATACTAAACCCTCCCCCATTTTCCTCCAGGTAACAATTGCTTAAATTTCGACCGCTACCTAACTAACTAGTTGCTTAGCTGGCTAGTTGCATTCTTATAGATTTGTAAAAAAAAAAAAAAAATCTGGTTATTCGACCAACTGTAATGTGAAGCTGCTGTTTTCCTTCCTCCTATTGGATTGTTACAAAACTTGACTTCCCCATTTCAAAACAAAACGCTCTGACTGGACGCACTGAGGAGCCGAATGTTTCACACGGCTTAAAATATGCGATTCCCTTTCTTGCCAATAGGCGACAGCAGAGTATACTACATCTTTGGTAGTAGTAGTTGTAAACACCAAGTGGCAGTATTTTCAACCAAGCATTTTCATAATGTACATCAGTGGTTCCCAAACCTTTTGGTTAATGTACCACCAAGTCCATTTTACTCTGCCCAGAGTACCCCCTCATGCCCATTACTAGTAAGCTTATGGCCTCAGTCTTCTCAGGTACCCCCTGTGGATATGCCCATTACCCCCGGGGGTTCTGGTACCGCTGGTTAGGATACACGGATATACATAAGACATGGAAACCTTCACAGAAGATGTATCAAATCATGGAAACCTTCACAGAAGATGTATCGAGACATGGAAACTTTCACAGAAGATGTATCAAGACATGGAAACCTTCACAGAAGATGTATCAAACCATGGAAACCTTCACAGAAGATGTATCAAACCATGGAAACCTTCACAGAAGATGTATCAAGACATGGAAACCTTCACAGAAGATGTATCAAACCATGGAAACCTTCACAGAAGATGTATCAAGACATGGACACCTTCACAGAAGATGTATCAAACCATGCTTATTAACAAACAGCTTTTACAACTGATTTAAACAGAGTAGACAACAAAGAAGAAGCAATTTTGGTCAACTAAAAATTCCTCCTTAAAATCTACCAACAATTATAAACTGGGTGGTTCCAGCCCTGAATGCTGATTGGCTGACAGCCGTGGTACATGAGACCGTATACCACAGGTATGACAAAACATGTGTTATTACTGCTCTAATTACTTTAGTAACCAGTTTATAATAGCAATAAGGCCCGAGCGCCTGTGGTATATGGTCAATATACCACGGCTAAGGTCTGTGTCCAGGCACTCCGCGCTGCACCGCGTGAAAGAACAGCCCTAAGCCGTGGTATATTAGCCATATACCACAACCCCTCTGGTCTTATTGCTTCAACGTAGTATTGTATATATATATATATATATATCAGAGCTACATAAAGAAACTACCTAGTATGTAAATATGTAGGATTGCTTCAAGTTATATTTAGTTGGTTGCTAACATGAACTGAGCATCAACAACATTCCAAAATAATCTAATAAATTTGTGGATAACCTTTGCGCCCCACTCCTGTTGTTCAGACAGGAGTGTATTGATCAGTGTACACTGAGCAAAACATTTTGCAATGAAAACAAGTAAGTCCCACCCGTTTCGTATTCTTCTGTTAGGCTACCTGCCGCCCCTAAGTAACTTACTTAATAATTACGTAGCTTTATTATGTCAACTAAGTCAGTAACAGTTTTCTCCCTGTCTCCAGAGCCAGGCCCAGCACACTGAACAGCAGATAATAGTTGAGTTTGAGAAGCTTCATCAGTTCCTGAGAGAGGATGAGGCAGTCAGGATCGCTGCCTTGAAGAACGAGGTTGAGTAGAAGATGAAGCGGATTCAAGAGAAGATGGGACATTTTTAGGGTAAGACGCTAGAGGCAGGTTGATTTGTTGCTAAATGACGTTGTGATGTCATTGAGTGATAGCGTAAAACTGCGTCTTTACGTAGAATACACAACAACGTTACTCAAATTGACTGGCCATCTCAGCGAAAAGATGAGATGGAGATGGATAGAGACAGACTCTCACTGATGGGATCCAAACCCTAGAGCATTAGCTGGGACGAGTTGACATCTCGTTCCTTCAGGTCACGAGTCCAGACTGCTCACTCTAAGACCGGTGTTGCCAACAAATGTTTAGGGTAAGACGCTAGAGGCAGGTTGATTTGTTGCTAAATGACGTTGTGATGTCATTGAGTGATAGCGCAAAACTGCGTCTTTACGTAGAATACACAACTACGTTACTCAAATTGACTGGCCATCTCAGCGAAAAATATGATTTGACATCTGTTCAGGTTCAGACTCCCACTCTCTTTTCTGTTCTTCTGGCTGTACAATTTTGATTGATGTTGTAAGTTCTGTTCAAGATCAAACATTCGTGACCAACTATATTCATTGGGTTTGGTTTGTTAAACCCGTGCCGCTGCAGTCGTCCAACAATGATTTGCAATTTGTTACAACTGCTGCTGACGTCACTCACAATGCACTTTTGCAGCCAGGCACGTGTGTGGTGACCGAGTGTGTGTTGTGACCGAGTGTGTGACAGAGAAAAACGTTTTTGTGTCATTTAGAGGGAAAATGCGTGCATTTTAACATGAGTCACTTTTCAAAAGTCGCTAAAAGTTCAAAATAAATGTTTTAAAAGTAGCTAAATTTGTTGCTAGGTGCTGTTTGAAAAAAAAAAAGTTTCCAGAGTAGTCACATGATTTGGAGGATTGATTGAGATTGATTGATTAATTTAATTACCTCTTTTACCCTCCGGCAGAAGTATAAAACCATGATTGCGTTCTTATGACTTGATAAATAAATGTATTTTTCTTGGTCAATCTTCTGTTTATACCTCTCCTGTGTTCGGTGGCTTTTAATATGGAAAATTCACAGGACATTTTCCCCGGGACTTTTATTTTGACACAATTCAAGGCGGAGGGTAGAGGCGTGGCTAGCTTCACAATGCTCATTGATTGGCTCTAAATATCCCGATGGCCTCTCCCCATTTTCCATATTCTGGTCAGCTGAGGATTCGGTCAGTCATGTGACTGACATCTGACATGACACAATAGTGTAATGAAAAGTGTTGTCATTGTGAAGTTCTTGTGAACAAGTCGGGATGATGGGGTTGACGAAAACAAGCGCTTGCAGCGTTGTGTTGCTACTTGTCGTGGCAATTGATACAGGTAAGTAGTTAGCTCTGTCGAGTAATTGTGTTTCAAATGGTTCAATTCCAGTTTGAATACTAACTGCGCCGTTATCCAAACATGCTTGAATTCACGACGGTGACTCCACAGAGTTTAGTCCGCTAAGTACGGTGACTCAGGCTCCAGCAATCAAATTGATTAAATCGATGAATGTGCTTTACTTGGTTGTGTTTCATGTCAGCGTTCAATGTGAAAGCAAAAGTTGTCTAGCTACTATGTTAACGTTTTCCTGATCAGAAACCCCCCACTGCGCTGTTCCACGACGTCTACTGCAGCAATCAGGGCTGGGGATTTTGCCATTAGACTGCATTTTAAGGCCAACCTTAGCATTTTTAATAACATCACTTCAATGTCTCCAAATCTCCAACTCTTGTATGCAGGGTTCTCGAATCCCCTAAAATCTAAAGAATCCTGGGGATATGTTGACGTACGCGAGGGGGCACATATGTTCTGGTGGCTTTACTATGCTGACAGCCCGTCCGCCAGCTACTCCCAGCTGCCTCTCGTGATGTGGCTGCAGGTGAGTAACTTTACACTCCACTAGTCTACACTATACTACTCTCTTACCTAATCTAGAAGTGAAGTGGGTAACCTTACACTACACGACTCTTACCTAGCTACAAGTGGGTAACCTTACACTACACGACTCTTACCTAGCTACAAGTGGGTAACCTTACACTACAGGTGGTTGGGAGGGTAGGCTCATGATAATGACTGGTGCGGAACTGTAAGAGATACATCCTCTACCATCCCTCCCTCTGTAAGATATACATCCTCTACCATCCCTCCCTCTGTATCTCTTACAGGGAGAGGGAGGGTAGAGGATGTATCTCTAATAGTGGTACATGTCTCCATTCCAGGGAGGCCCGGGAGGATCAGGCTGTGGCTTCGGGAACTTTGAAGAGATCGGACCCCTGGACAGAGACCTTGAGCCTAGGAAAAACTCCTGGGTAAACCTCACACACACACACACGGCTCATCAATGGAAAGTGGATGTCAGTGTTTAAGGTGTGTGTGTGTGTTTTGCCACTGCAGGTTCAGTACTCCAGTGTATTGTTCGTAGATAACCCGGTAGGAACAGGCTTCAGCTACACGGACTCAGACGAGGCCTTCGCTACTGACGTGGCTACGGTCGCCTCCGACATGCTGGTGCTGCTCAAACAGTTCTTCAACAAGGAGGAACAGTTCCAGGTGGGTTCAGCTTCACACGGGTCGGCTCACCAGGGGTGAGTTTCAGAACGGTGTTCAGCTTCACACGGGTCGGATCACCAGGGGTGAGTTTCAGAACGGTGTTCAGCTTCACACGGGTCGGATCACCAGGGGTGAGTTTCAGAACGGTGTTCAGCTTCACACGGGTCGGATCACCAGGGGTGAGTTTCAGAACGGTGTTCAGCCTCACACGGGTCGGATCACCAGGGGTGAGTTTCAGAACGGTGTTCAGCTTCACACGGGTCGGATCACCAGGGGTGAGTTTCAGAACGGTGTTCAGCTTCACACGGGTCGGATCACCAGGGGTGAGTTTTAGAACGGTGTTCAGCATCACACGGGTCGGATCACCAGGGTTGAGTTCAGAATGGTGTTCAGCTTCTAATTCAGTGGAAACTGTGCCGGAAGGACCAGTTGGAGAACGGTGTGATTATGGAGGCACAGAGGGAGATTGTGTATGGCAGGGGTTAAAGGTCTCGTCACTGCGACAGATTTCCGTCATGTGGATGACGCAGGAGGTTTGAGTAAGAACAAAACAATATATTTTTTAGGGGGGGGGTTATTATTTGGGGAGAAGAGAAAAAACCTCTAGGCCACACTGGAACATCTAAAACAACATAGAAAGAATGGAGAAATGATGATGGACTTATATATTTTCAAATAACTGCTATTTTTCTGTCCCGCAAATTTGATTTTGACTAATAAATCGGTCATAAAATAAATAATCTTTGCGGCCCTCTGAATTTCGAAATCCCGATGTGACCCTTGAGCTGAGATCGACTTAAAGAGCAACTGCCCCTAAAAAACGACTTGTCATTTAGAAAACCGGTCTGTGGCATCGATATGAGTCAAACATTTATTCTACTGTCACAATGTACTACGAAGTGTGTATAGGATAACTTGTCGAAGCCGATCTCGTCCAAAATAGTTTTGTGAGACTTGTTGGTCGTGACTGCATCACAACGTAAATGCATGTTGGATTTGTTTCAATCTTGCCCACCGCTGGCAGCACACAAGTCATCATCAATTCAGAGGGCAGCTGCATGCAACTCAATTGTAATGACAGTGGTAAATGTGGGTTTACCTTAGATATTCCTATGGTGCTAGTTGGGCACTATCGGTAAATTACACAATGTACACGGGACAATATGTTTAACATTTCCAATAGCTCCAAATTACAATTTAAACCTCAAACTATCTATAAATTGTAGAAATTCATATACAAATATTGAAAGCATTTAATGAGAACTAAAAGATGTGAAAATATTGTCTCATTTACATCAGGGAATTTGAAAGGGCCCTAACCAGCCCAAGAGATTGGCTATCCAAAGTCAAACCAATTTTGCCATGGTCGCACACCCACCGGTTCAAGCTAATTGGCTAAATAATTTGGGTAACTCTTCCCACCTGCGAACACAAGACGACAACCAGGTCAAACCATACCCTGTAACCAACTCGTGTTTGAATTCAGTCATGGGCTGCTAGCATTTCTTAATGAACCAAATCCAAATCAGGAAGTGCAGTCCCCCTTTTAAGTTTCAGTCCTGGGATTTTGTTGTTGCTTAAACTCGTGTGTGTGTGTGTGTGTGTGTGTGCGCGCTGCACAAGTTTTGCCATTTTTCAAATGGTCACACCCATATTGATCAGACCACACCAAACAGGAGAAAACATACCTCAAAGGCTCAGTTTCTGAGGAAACGTTTCATTCAGTACAAACAGTCACGCAAATGTTGAACCGAACTGAACGCACCCCAGGAGTCTCCTCTAGGGAGGGAGGGAGGGATGTATTGGAACAGGGCTGTAGTATTGGCTCAAACTACTCAATGCATTTACATTTATTTTTAACCTATTGTTATTTTATTTTGTCTTCTCCAGAGCGTGCCCTTCTACATATTCTCAGAGTCCTATGGAGGGAAGATGGCTGCCGCGATCTCACTGGAACTCACTAAGGTAGGCACAAATTACTTCCCCAATGGCATCCTATTCCCTGTACAGTGTATATGGGCTGTGGTCGAAAGCAGTGCACTGCGAAGGGAGAAGGGGAGCCATTTGGGATGAGAACCTACTGTCTCTGCTGTGGGGGAACCTTTTCCAGTTCTAACACTTGGTATGTAAGTGAATAGGAACCACGCATGGAGAAACTGGTAGCTCAGTTGTACCTGACTCGATAATGGAACAGGGTTTTCAAACTAAAGACTGATATTCCCTGTCATGTGTTGAGCCATGCATGACACAGAGAGGAACTAATGACTGGTGCTAAGTTGGGGCCTACTTCCTCAAACCTCTACCCTGTCAGCACAGTACCTTGGGTTCCTGTCTGTCTCGGTCTTTCTGGCTGTCTCTGTCTCTCTCAATTCAATATACTTTAATGATATGGGAGGAGTTGTGCCTCTTGTCTATAGATATTCAAGAGAATAATTGACTGATTTAATTCCTGGAATAATTCATTGATCTGATTTGATTACTGTATTATTGGCTGTATGTTTGTTTTACTCCATGTGTAACTCTGTTGTTGTATGTGTCGAACTGCTTTGCTTTATCTTGGCCAGGTCGCAGTTGTAAATGAGAACTTGTTCTCAACTTGCCTACCTGGTTAAATAAAGGTGAAATAAATCAAATTTGGTTATCCTATCCAAATGAATCTGAGGGTCACCATTTAAGGGTTGGATTGGAGCCCTTTTGAATAAACTTTATCAGTAGTTATCACTAGCCGTTATACCATTTAATCCTATATCAACATAGTTATCACTAGCCGTTATACCATTTAATCCTATATCAACATAGTTATCACTAGCCGTTATACCATTTAATCCTATATCAACATAGTTATCACTAGCCGTTATACCATTTAATCCTATATCAACATAGTTATCACTAGCCGTTATACCATTTAATCCTATATCAACATAGTTATCACTAGCCGTTCTACCATTTAATCCTATATCAACATAGTTATCACTAGCCGTTATACCATTTAATCCTATATCAACATAGTTATCACTAGCCGTTATACCATTTAATCCTACATCAACATAGTTATCACTAGCCGTTATACCATTTAATCCTATATCAACATAGTTATCACTAGCCGTTATACCATTTAATCCTACATCAACATAGTTATCACTAGCCGTTATACCATTTAATCCTACATCAACATAGTTATCACTAGCCGTTATACCATTTAATCCTATATCAACATAGTTATCACTAGCCGTTATACCATTTAATCCTATATCAACATAGTTATCACTAGCCGTTATACCATTTAATCCTATATCAACATAGTTATCACTAGCCGTTATACCATTTAATCCTATATCAACATAGTTATCACTAGCCGTTATACCATTTAATCCTACATCAACATAGTTATCACTAGCCGTTATACCATTTAATCCTATATCAACATAGTTATCACTAGCCGTTATACCATTTAATCCTATATCAACATAGTTATCACTAGCCGTTCTACCATTTAATCCTACATCAACATAGTTATCACTAGCCGTTATACCATTTAATCCTACATCAACATAGTTATCACTAGCCGTTATACCATTTAATCCTATATCAACATAGTTATCACTAGCCGTTATACCATTTAATCCTATATCAACATAGTTATCACTAGCCGTTATACCATTTAATCCTATATCAACATAGTTATCACTAGCCGTTATACCATTTAATCCTATATCAACATAGTTATCACTAGCCGTTATACCATTTAATCCTATATCAACATAGTTATCACTAGCCGTTATACCATTTAATCCTATATCAACATAGTTATCACTAGCCGTTATACCATTTAATCCTATATCAACATAGTTATCACTAGCCGTTATACCATTTAATCCTACATCAACATAGTTATCACTAGCCGTCATACCACTTAATCCTATATCATCAATAGTCTTAATGAACAGTCAATTACTCCATTATCATTCTGAAGTCGTCAAGCTCTGAAACGTCAAGAACCCAATCGCTCACAAATTAACTCAACGCCAAAAAGAAATCAGTTTGAAGGTTTTATTTACTAGACTAAATGAGGTAGTTAATGGAATATCATAAACAGGGTAAAACGGAATACAACTCAGTCATTGAGGGGAGAATCTCCACAGGTCAATATCAATGAATTCCGTTCTCAATAGTACATTCACCAGACTTGTAATCAGCTGATGGTGCCACATTCTGGTTTCCCTTCTGAACTGGCTACGATTAATGTCTCAGTCCAGGACATGTAAAGTCTATTAGAGTTGTCTTGGTTATTTCTCTGATTTCCCCCGGCATGTCTGGTGAACTCAGTCTATTGGTCTTGAATGAGCAACAGTGGGTTCCATCAGGGTCCTCTGGGGGGTTGATTTGCTTCTCTCTGCGTAGGAAAAATTCTCGTCGATCGGTGTTTGGTTTCCAAGGAGATGGGCTCATTCGTTCAAAGGGTGTGGCCTCGACAAAACTTGATCTGATGTCTGTTACCAGATCCTGTCATTTTATAGGGATACTCAAGAGGACGGGCTCTAGTAGCCTTGACAACGTGGCACGGGAACGCCCACCGTTGATTCAGAGAAACCCCGCACATTTTCAAAGTTCATATGAGGATAAGTGTCCACGACACAGTTTTCTTGTACAGAAGTTCTGCAGTCTCTGCCCTGAAATGCGTAGCCGGTCGGTACCCAGCACTGGTTGTGTAAAGGTGTGTACATTCATGCAAAATACCCGTTATGTTGCTTTTCTGACGTTGGAGGATCAGAAGGGAAATATCACATTGCTCCGAGTTATATCAACGTGTCCTGAGTCTGTCAGTTTTTTATAAAATAATTTGTTCTTAACTGACTTGCCTAGTTAAATAAAGGTTCAAATAAAATAGTAGTGTTTAAGAAAACGTGTTTACTTTCTCATTTTGCGCTACTGGCGCCATTTTCTCTGTCACAAAAAAATGGGACGAAAAAGTCTGACTCTTTCTCTCTTTCAATACACACCTCTCTTGGTACACACCTCTCTTGGTACACGTCTCTCTCGGTACACGTCTCTCTTGGCTCTCAAGCCTGGCTGGTGGTAAACCCATGCCGATCACAAGGTGTACTGCTGACAGACTGTCTTCTGACCTCCTCAGGCCATTCAGTCGTAAAGGTAGAGCAGTTTATTCGTCTTGTGATAGCTTGAAATACAGAACTGTAAATCTGGGATGTAGCACTCTGTTCTCCATCAACCCCAACTGAGGGGGGACTTCACTTCATCAAATCAAATCAAATTTATTTATATAGCCCTTCGTACATCAGCTGATATCTCAAAGTGCTGTACAGAAACCCAGCCTAAAACCCCAAACAGCAAGCAATGCAGGTGTAGAAGCACAGTGGCTAGGAAAAACTCCCTAGAAAGGCCGCAACCTAGGAAGAAACCTAGAGAGGAACCAGGCTATGTGGGGTGGCCAGTCCTCTTCTGGCTGTGCCGGGTGGAGATTATAACAGAACATGGCCAAGATGTTCAAATGTTCATAAATGACCAGCATGGTCCAATAATAATAAGGCAGAACAGTTGAAACTTCATAAACTCTCGGCACCACAAAAGTAAAACTTTTCCACTGTCAAAGTCAACGTGTAACAACGATGGTCAACTAAAACTTGGAATATACTGGGCTGTTAGTGATGAAGCAATAATAATTATCTTTATGGTGGTAATAATATTAACAGCAATTACAATACATAATGAGTTTTCTGGTACCCGTTGTAAAATGACTGTTAGTAATGGCATGTTAATGACTAGTAATTGTGTGTTTGTCTCTCTCACTCACCAATTTGTCTGTTGTTCTAACACATCTCTCTCTCTCTCTCTCTCTCTAGGCTGTAGAAAAAGGAACCCTGAAGTGTAACTTTGCCGGAGTGGCTCTGGGAGACTCTTGGATCTCTCCACTGGGTCAGTATTTACCTCCGAGCACGGAACATCTGAACGCCCACTTAGAGCATCAGGACGCCCACTTAGAGCATCAGGACGCCCACTTAGAGCATCAGGACGCCCGCTTAGAGCATCAGGACGCCCGCTTAGAGCATCAGGACGCCCGCTTAGAGCATCAGGACGCCCGCTTAGAGCATCAGGACGCCCGCTTAGAGCATCAGGACGCCCGCTTAGAGCATCAGGACGCCCGCTTAGAGCATCAGGACGCCCGCTTAGAGCATCAGGACGCCCACTCAGAGAACACCAGAACACCCACTTAGAGCATCAGAACATGACTTTTCCCTTGTGAATATCAGATCATGTCTGATAGAACCTTCATCAGACAGCTGTTTTAAAAGTCAGACCACTCTGTACAACACTGTATTGGCTAGAAAGGTTTACTCTAACCCTGAAACGCCTGAGATTTACCACTAGTGTCCAGTTCAGGCTCACTAACCACACGTGAACACGCTGCGTACCAAATGCCACACTATTCCCTATATAGTGTACTACTTACGTCAAGAGCCCTGTGGGCCCTGGTCAACCGTAGTGGCCTAACAGGAAATAAGGTGTAATTTGGTACTCCGCTGTTGTTCCCTGTGGGGGTCATGTGACTGACTGAACAAACGGTTAATCTACTGCTGCAGGTTTCTCCTCTTGTAAAAACCCTGGTCTGGATGGCTCAGTCTGGATGGCTCGGTCTGGATGGCTCGGTCTGGATGGCTCGGTCTGGATGGCTCGGTCTGGATGGCTCGGTCTGGATGGCTCAGTCTGGATGGCTCAGTCTGGATGGCTCAGTCTGGATGGCTCAGTCTGGATGGCTCAGTCTGGATGGCTCAGAACAGCTTCATGCATGAGGGGGTTGTTGTACTGTTCAGGTCAAAGTCACCAGGGGTGTGTTCATAAGTGCACGCCCGTAGCAAACTGTTTTTGCAACGTGAACACGCATTTCTTATTGGAGAAGTTCAGGTAGGTCCTCTTTCGGTTTCAGCCCTCGTTCTGCGTTGTTCCACCCCCCCCCTGGCTAGCTAACCAGTGTGTTCCCTACTGACGGTGTAATCCTGGGTAGTGTTCAGTATGGCACCACTGTATTGGACGAGTCCAGGTAGCCCCCTTCCGTTTCGTTATTGTCCCATTTGGTGCCTAATGAACTGCACAGCAAAGCAAACTTTCTTCTCCTCTTCATCTGCAGACTCTGTTATGACCTGGGGTCCTTATCTGTACACCACGGTGAGTCACACACACACACACACACACACACACACACACAGCCTAGTAAAATGCGTTTTCCATGTTTACAGGCACATTTAGCTTTTGATGTGTTTTACATTCTATGTAGTTCTTTCTGCAGACGGGGTTGTTTAAAGTCTGGAGAATACTAAATGCAGCTTGTTTTGGTACCTGGGTATTGTAGTTTTTCTCTTCGACTGTCTCCCCATTGTCCTCCAGTCCCTGCTAGATGACTACGGCCTGCGGGAGGTGAACAGTGATGCGTGTTGGGTAATGTAGTTCTCTGACCCGTCTCCCCTTTGTCTTCCAGTCCCTGCTAGATGACTACGGCCTGCGGGAGGTGAGCAGTGCAGCAGAGGCGGTGAAGCAGGCGGTGGATCAGGGGCAGTACCTGAAGGCCACAGAGCTCTGGTCTGTCACTGAGAGTGTCGTGGAACAGGTCAGTGGTGTTGGTGTGAATCACTGAGAGTGTCGTGGAACAGGTCAGTGGTGTTGGTGTGAATCACAGAGTGTCGTGGAACAGGTCAGGCAGTACCTGAAGGCCACAGAGCTCTGGTCTGTCACTGAGAGTGTCGTGGAACAGGTCAGGCAGTACCTGAAGGCCACAGAGCTCTGGTCTGTCACTGAGAGTGTCGTGGAACAGGTCAGTGGTGTGTGTGTGTGTTGGTGTGAATCACAGAGTGTTGTGGAACGGATCAGTGGTGTTGGTGTGAATCACTGAGAGTGTTATGGAACAGGTCAGTTTTGTGTGTGTGTGTGAATCACTGAGAGTGTTGTGGAACAGGTCAGTTTTGTGTGTGTGTGTGAATCACTGAGAGTGTTGTGGAACAGGTCAGTTTTGTGTGTGTGTGTGAATCACTGAGAGTGTTGTGGAACAGGTCAGTTTTGTGTGTGTGTGTGAATCACTGAGAGTGTTGTGGAACAGGTCAGTTTTGTGTGTTGGTGTGAATCACTGAGAGTGTTGTGGAACAGGTCAGTTTTGTGTGTGTGTTGGTGTGAATCACAGAGTGTTGTGGAACGGATCAGTGGTGTTGGTGTGAATCACTGAGAGTGTTGTGGAACAGGTCAGTGGTGTGTGTGTTGGTGTGAACGCCATGGTCATTCAGCTCCCGTCTGATTTTCAGAACACAAACGGAGTGAACTTCTACAACATCCTCACCCAGGAACCTGATGAGGAGATGTCCTCCGTGGCTGGAGAAGGATTCCTCTGTAAGATGCCTTTTCAGTTCCGTCTTTTAAACGAGAGAATAATAACAAACAAAAAACAGGTTTATTTGAACATCCTGGTACATATATGCAGAAACATACATAAAATATGTTGTCATACAATATTTAAAACACAAGTAAAAAAGGTTTTGATACAAATGATACAGTCTGTGAAAAGATGGTCCTTTACTAGATTACACCGTCACTTCCTGTTTATTAAGTTGGTTTACTTTCCGTGGTCCCTCCCACAGCCCTGCTGATGAGGCATCACATTAGCCCCCTCCACCGCCAATCACTGAGCCAGTTGATGAACGGGCCAATCAGGAAGAAGCTGGGAATCATCCCTCAGAACGTCACCTGGGGAGGTAAGACACTGCTACTGGGTCAAAAAATGGATTCATTTAAAAAGTGCTTCTTTGTTTTAAAGCTGCAATTATTTAACTTTTTTGGCAACCCGACCAAATTCACATAGACGTATGTTTTATAAATCTCTCATTCTACTTGAAAGGAAGTCTAGGAAGCGGTAGATCTATTCTATGTGTGCTATTTCTATGCGTCACATTCTTAAGTTACATTTTTTGCATCTTGGACACCAGCTTCAAACAGCTCAAATACAATATTTTTGCTTATGGAAAGCTATTGCACCATGCTTTAGATGGTACAATGATTCTCTACACAATGACTGTTTTGTCACAAACTGAAATTAGGCAAACTATTTAAAAAAGATGTATAGAAAAAAAATTGTAACCAGGAAATGGTTGTATATTGTACCTTTCTTTAGAAATACATGTGCCCTCCTCTCTGATCTCTCTCTCTCTCTCTCATATCTCCCGCTCCACTTCTCAATCTCTCACTCTCCTTCCCCCTTCCCCCCTCTAGGTCAGGCTGAGGCAGTGTTCAGCAGCATGTCAGGTGACTTCATGAAGCCAGTGGTGGACGTGGTGGATCAGCTGTTGGATGCTGGGGTCAACGTCACCGTCTACAACGGACAGCTGGACCTCATAGTGGACACCATGGGTCAGTGATTCCCCTAGCTAGAGTTGTTTACAGGCGGAGGGGCTCAGAATCATCATGCCACACTTACATTTTCTAGTGAAATCTGTTGAAGCATTAACAGTGGAGACCGGGGAGGTATCGCCAGGGCTGGGGAGGTATCGCCAGGGCTGGGGAGGTATCGCCAGGGCTGGGGAGGTATCGCCAGGGCTGGGGAGGTATCGCCAGGGCTGGGGAGGTATCGCCAGGGCTGGGGAGGTTACTTTCTGAATGGAATCAGTTAGTAGCAGCTTGACAGGCTGATGTGGATCTGGACGGGGGCTGATGTGGATCTGGACGGGGGCTGATGTGGATCTGGACATATTATTTTTCATCAGCAGGAATCCGATTGTGGTCTTCTTAATTAAAGTGGTATTGACAGGATGGACTGGAGCACATTATTACCAAGGAGGAGGAGTTTAGAATGGAAGAACTCCCTCAAACTGTTATTCCACAGGCTGGGATCCACCACAGGCTGGGATCCACCACAGGCTGTTATTCCACAGGCTGGGATCCGCCACAGGCTGTTATTCCACAGGCTGGGATCCGCCACAGGCTGTTATTCCACAGGCTGGGATCCGCCACAGGCTGTTATTCCACAGGCTGGGATCCGCCACAGGCTGTTATTCCACAGGCTGGGATCCGCCACAGGCTGTTATTCCACAGGCTGGGATCCGCCACAGGCTGTTATTCCACAGGCTGGGATCCGCCACAGGCTGTTATTCCACAGGCTGGGATCCGCCACAGGCTGTTATTCCACAGGCTGGGATCCGCCCACAGGCTGTTATTCCACAGGCTGGGATCCGCCACAGGCTGTTATTCCACAGGCTGGGATCCGCCACAGGCTGTTATTCCACAGGCTGGGATCCGCCACAGGCTGTTATTCCACAGGCTGGGATCCGCCACAGGCTGTTATTCCACAGGCTGGGATCCGCCACAGGCTGTTATTCCACAGGCTGGGATCCGCCACAGGCTGTTATTCCACAGGCTGGGATCCGCCACAGGCTGTTATTCCACAGGCTGGGATCCGCCACAGGCTGTTATTCCACAGGCTGGGATCCGCCACAGGCTGTTATTCCACAGGCTGGGATCCGCCACAGGCTGTTATTCCACAGGCTGGGATCCGCCACAGGCTGTTATTCCACAGGCTGGGATCCGCCACAGGCTGTTATTCCACAGGCTGGGATCCGCCACAGGCTGTTATTCCACAGGCTGGGATCCGCCACAGGCTGTTATTCCACAGGCTGGGATCCGCCACAGGCTGTTATTCCACAGGCTGGGATCCGCCACAGGCTGTTATTCCACAGGCTGGGATCCGCCACAGGCTGTTATTCCACAGGCTGGGATCCGCCACAGGCTGTTATTCCACAGGCTGGGATCCGCCACAGGCCACAGGCTGTTATTCCACAGGCTGGGATCCGCCACAGGCTGTTATTCCACAGGCTGGGATCCGCCACAGGCTGTTATTCCACAGGCTGGGATCCGCCACAGGCTGTTATTCCACAGGCTGGGATCCGCCACAGGCTGTTATTCCACAGGCTGGGATCCGCCACAGGCTGTTATTCCACAGGCTGGGATCCGCCACAGGCTGTTATTCCACAGGCTGGGATCCGCCACAGGCTGTTATTCCACAGGCTGGGATCCGCCACAGGCTGTTATTCCACAGGCTGGGATCCGCCACAGGCTGTTATTCCACAGGCTGGGATCCGCCACAGGCTGTTATTCCACAGGCTGGGATCCGCCACAGGCTGTTATTCCACAGGCTGGGATCCGCCACAGGCTGTTATTCCACAGGCTGGGATCCGCCACAGGCTGTTATTCCACAGGCTGGGATCCGCCACAGGCTGGGATCCGCCACAGGCTGGGATCCGCCACAGGCTGGGATCCGCCACAGGCTGGGATTCCACAGGCTGGGATCCGCCACAGGCTGCTATTCCACAGGCTGGGATCCGCCACAGGCTGCTATTCCACAGGCTGGGATCCGCCACAGGCTGCTATTCCACAGGCTGGGATCCGCCACAGGCTGCTATTCCACAGGCTGGGATCCGCCACAGGCTGTTATTCCACAGGCTGGGATCCGCCACAGGCTGGGACCCGCCACAGACTGTTATTCCACAGGCTGGGATCCACCACAGACTGTTATTCCACAGGCTGGGATCCACCACAGGCTGGGACCCGCCACAGACTGTTATTCCACAGGCTGGGATCCACCACAGGCTGGGACCCGCCACAGACTGTTATTCCACAGGCTGGGACCCGCCACAGACTGTTATTCCACAGGCTGGGATCCGCCACAGACTGTTATTCCACAGGCTGGGATCCGCCACAGACTGTTATTCCACAGGCTGGGATCCGCCACAGACTGTTATTCCACAGGCTGGGATCCGCCACAGACTGTTATTCCACAGGCTGGGATCTGCCACAGGCTGTTATTCCACAGGCTGGGACCCGCCACAGACTGTTATTCCACAGGCTGGGATCCGCCTCAGGCTGTTATTCCACAGGCTGGGATCCACACTATGCATCTGTTGCAAGATCACGTTTTGTTTACTGGTTGTCCACTGGTCAGTTTAAACATCTTCAATTCAACCATTATTGGGTTACAATACACATTTGTGAACAGCAATCCACAACAACCACAATCCTTATGGCGCAAATATCTAAATGAGAGAGCAGCCATGTGATTCACATCAATGCGCTATGAAGATCTCATAAGTGATATCCGTGTCACCGTAGACAACACCACTGCTGTCATCCTGACATCCAAGCGTTTATTCAGGTTGGATAATCTTTGGATGCCGACAGCAGTCGTACCATTGGAAGACATAGCTTGGACTGTAGTTTACAAAAGCCCATTTCTGCTCTTTTCTCGCAAATCCATCAAACACATTTGGTTTGTTATCACAGTGGTTTCTGATTGGTGGGCATCATCTGGCATGTCATCGTGGTTTCTGATTGGTGGTCACATTAGGATAGTCATCATAGTGGTTTCTGATTGGTGGTCATCATTGTGTCGTAGTGGTTTCTGATTGGTGGTCATCATTTGGTGTGTCATCATAGTGGTTTCTGATTGGTGGTCATCATTTGGTGTGTCATCATAGTGGTTTCTGATTGGTGGTCATCATTTGGTGTGTCATCATAGTGGTTTCTGATTGGTGGTCATCATTTGGTGTGTCATCATAGTGGTTTCTGATTGGCGGTCATCATTAGGTGTGTCATCATAGCGGTCTCTGATTGGTGGTCATCATTAGGTGTGTCATCATAGTGGTCTCTGATTGGTGGTCATCATAGTGGTCTCTGATTGGTGGTCATCATCTGGTGTGTCATCATAGTGGTTTCTGATTGGTGGTCATCATTTGGTGTGTCATCATAGTGGTTTCTGATTGGTGGTCATCATTTGGTGTGTCATCATAGTGGTTTCTGATTGGTGGTCACATTAGGATAGTCATCATAGTGGTTTCTGATTGGTGGTCATCATTGTGTCGTAGTGGTTTCTGATTGGGGGTCATCATTAGGTGTGTCATAGTGGGTTCTGATTGGGGGTCATCATTAGGTGTGTCATAGTGGGTTCTGATTGGGGGTCATCATAGTGGTTTCTGATTGGCGGTCATCATAGTGGTTTCTGATTGGCGGTCATCATAGCGGTTTCTGATTGGCGGTCATCATTAGGTGTGTCATCATAGCGGTCTCTGATTGGTGGTCATCATTAGGTGTGTCATCATAGTGGTCTCTGATTGGTGGTCATCATAGTGGTCTCTGATTGGTGGTCATCATCTGGTGTGTCATCATAGTGGTTTCTGATTGGTGGTCATCATTTGGTGTGTCATCATAGTGGTTTCTGATTGGTGGTCATCATTTGGTGTGTCATCATAGTGGTTTCTGATTGGTGGTCATCATTTGGTGTGTCATCATAGTGGTTTCTGATTGGTGGTCATCATTTGGTGTGTCATCATAGTGGTTTCTGATTGGCGGTCATCATTAGGTGTGTCATCATAGCGGTCTCTGATTGGTGGTCATCATTAGGTGTGTCATCATAGTGGTCTCTGATTGGTGGTCATCATAGTGGTCTCTGATTGGTGGTCATCATCTGGTGTGTCATCATAGTGGTTTCTGATTGGTGGTCATCATTTGGTGTGTCATCATAGTGGTTTCTGATTGGTGGTCATCATTTGGTGTGTCATCATAGTGGTTTCTGATTGGTGGTCATCATTTGGTGTGTCATCATAGTGGTTTCTGATTGGTGGTCATCATTTGGTGTGTCATCATAGTGGTTTCTGATTGGTGGTCATCATTTGGTGTGTCATCATAGTGGTTTCTGATTGGTGGTCAGACTGTCTCAGGTGGAACAAAGTTAAACTTACACCTTTTTTTCAATGTGTCAGATTTTTACGCAAACATTATTTCTGAATTTAAAAGTAATCTGAGTGATCTAGTTTTTCAAAAGTTTCTGTAGTCATCTGATTATATTTTAGCTGGTAACGGATTAGTTTATATTTTTTATAATCCGTTACTCCCCAACCCTGGCTATAGTGCGGTCAACCATTAATCAATATTACCATTAATACATTGACTATTGGTCCCTGATACTTTCATGCATGAGGATTGTTGATTGGATACAGATGATCAATTGATCACTGATTTGATTTTTGTCCAATCACAGGTCAGGAGCAATGGGTGAAGCAGCTGAAGTGGGTGGGGCTCCAGAGCTTCAGCCAAATGAAATGGACTGCCCTCGATGACCCCGCCTTCCCGGGTGTGACCGGCGCCTTCTACAAGACCTACAAGAACTTCTCCTTCTACTGGATCCTCAAGGCTGGTCACATGGTGAGGAAACCGAAACATGTGTCCTAAAATCTCTCTTCTTTTCAACATTTATTAGCTTTTCAAACGGGGTCAAGCATCAGAGTTGGAACAGGAATAATGATCTCTCCTTTTCTCCCAAAGTGCAACCTTGTTTTACTTCCCTTTTATGGGTTTGGAAACAAACTGACTGGTTTATGGAAACATCCTCTATAGCCCATGCCTACATCAATCTGTTGTTTTTACAATGGGGGAAGAGTAGTGAATGAGTGTACACTTCAGGAGGGAGAGATTATTGGGACGTGAACCCTAGTGTCAGAGTAGGAAGGTGATATGCAGAAGATTGAACCCCAGTATTCAGTCATTATAGCCTTTTCATTGGGAATATCTCAATTGCGTCCTCTCTCTCCTTCTCAAAGCCTGTTGGAGGAGAAGATGAGAGGGGAGGGGCCTCTGGCTTTCTCATCCAATGGGTTTTTTGAGAAGGAGACAAGGAGAAATATTATGTAATTGAGATCTTCCCCTAGTATCCCTTGTTTGTCTTGCACTCCCATGATTCATTGCTCTCTCTCTCTGTTACCAGATCCCCTCGGACCAGGGACCCATGGCACTGCAGATGCTGAAGATGATCACACAGCAGGACTGACACACACACACTCGCACTTAATAACACACACACATACCGCACACACTAGAGCTGGACGATATGGAGACCAACAAATCCAGATTGTGATATATTTCCTTTTTTTAAAATTTGTTGCAATATTGTTAAATCAGTTATTTTGGGGGGAGGTAAAGCTGGACCACATGGACTAAAAGTCCTAATGTGATGAATGGAACTATAGTGTTTTTAATGGTTAGTTACTTTACACTAGCAAAGAGCTAATAAGAGCATCTTCTGTAAGATGAGGGAATGACAGCGTCTGCTAAATGACACATTTTTAAATGTAAATTAGTGGCAGGGCTCTAGACGGTGTGTTTCCAGGGCCAGGTAAGACAACTGAGATGGTAGACTACCATTCAAAAAGTAAGATATTCCCATGCCACATATCCAGGGAAGGAATGGTTGATGTGCAACCTGTCAAAAGGATCCACAATGATCACATTTTATTTTGGCCTCTTCAGAGAATTGGCTGACATCTTTGTGCCTATTGGACTGTAGGCGATATGATTCACCACCTGAGGAAGGGCGACATCAAAACACTAAGATTACTAACCGTAGATGTGATATTGTTGCTAGGTAACCACGTAGGCTGATGTCCTACAGGAACTTCCCAGCTCTAGGCCTAGGCTACTTGATGTAGGTCTTATTCACTGCAAATGGCGCGCTCCACGAGAAGGGTGTAATTGCGGCTCGCAATTCTGGGCGTTACTGCATGTGGTCATTCCTTCATCTGCAGGAACCCCTCTTTTTTATAGTTCTATTGGTCCATTATTAAGTTAGGACTGTGATCGAGAGGCGGGAGGTGGGGGTGAGCCAGTTCAGTAGGGGGGGCGGTAAATGAACCGTAACGTTGGAGGCCAACCGCCGATAAACCCCACCTTCGCCCTGTCGGACATTGCTTTCCTGCAGTTCTGTTAACGACGTCGATGGCAGGTGTTTGGCAGGCGGGAGAGAAGGACACTGTGTGCCAGCTAGGACTCTGTTACACAAGGTGGGAGGCAGCGGTAACTGGTTGGTTGGTAGCTAGCTAGGACTCCGGTACACAAGGCGGGAGGCAGCGGTAACTGGTTGTTTGGTAGCGAGCTAGGACTCAGTTACACAAGGCGGGAGGCAGCGGTAACTGGTTGTTTGGTAGCGAGCTAGGACTCAGTTACACAAGGCGGGAGGCAGCGGTAACTGGTTGTTTGGTAGCGAGCTAGGACTCCGTTACACAAGGCGGGAGGCAGCGGTAACTGGTTGGTAGCTAGCTAGGACTCATGTACACAGAAGGCGGGAGGCAGCGGTAACTGGTTGGTAGCTAGCTAGGACTCCGTTACACAGAAGGCGGGAGGCAGCGGTAACACTGGTTGGTAGCTAGCTAGGCCACAGGTAGTTTCGTTCTCCCCTCATCATAATTTTATTTCCCTTTTGACCAACATTTTTAAATCTTCTAGAATATCAAGTGACCCTCAAGCATGAAGATCAAGACTAACCTACTTCATGGTGATTTGTTTGACAATCAGAAGAAAACCAGTCATGATGTTGTGTTCATGCCACATTAAAAGGTCATACATTTTCACAGTTAAATGACATGTCTTCACACAGAGGAAGTCCCATGAAGAAAACATATGTGTCTCCTTATGGAAATCAAATGCCAGTTCGACTGATTCATCCTGGTGCCAGCCCTGAGGGACAGGCTGAGACTTTTCATAGCAGGAAACAACAATGCATAGACTATTACTGTTGACCAGGTAATGGTTCTAGAACAATCCACAGGAAAGTTGTGTAGCAAAATTCCCCCCAAAGAATGATTCTAGAACAATCCACAGGAATGTTGTGTAGCAAAATTCCCCCCAAAGAATGGTTCTAGAACAATCCACAGGAACGTTGTGTAGCAAAATTCCCCCCAAAGAATGGTTCTAGAACAGTCCACAGGAACGTTGTGTAGCAAAATAACCCAAAATGTATGCAAAACGATTTGGTATGAGGAAGATGGTGTCTGTAATTTTTGGTTTATCGTCCCAGCTCTAGTACGTGCACACACACACACACACTCTCTGATGCCAGCTGGAATGGCTCTCCGTCGGATTTAAGGCAATCAGGAAGAATCACCAAATATAACCGACTGCTCAGTCCAGCATCATAGATAGATTGATCTCTATCTCGTACCATTACTGACGACCAACTGCTCAGTCCCACATCATCCATACTGTACCATTATCCACCACAAAATCTGCTTCCAGACTGGTGCACTATATAGGGAATAGGGTGCCATGTCAGATTGTGCACTATATAGGGAATAGGGTGCCATTTCAGATTGTGCACTATATCAGTGTTCAGCTCGTCTCTTGCAGCAATATCTCTGGTCCAGGGTGTTTTTTCCCCGGCTTCGCTCTTCACTATTGAAAGACACCCTGCACCAGAGCTACTACAGGGAATACGGACTGGTACTCAAAAGATCTGTTGATTTAACTGATTGATTTTCTTTTGTAAATTTGAGCGTGAGAACAATAAATAAAAGCTTTTTTTTTTTCTAAATAGTGTGCCTGTTTGAATGCTTTGGTGGAGATTTGTTGACTAAAATATGAAACTAAGTCTTTAATTCTGTCAGACATTTCTAAACTGTCCTCCATGTTGTTTTGTCAAACAGAACTCTGTAACCAACATGGAACGCTGTAGTGGAAATGTTATGACTCAACAAAATTCAGAATGTATCTATTTTTTTTAGTATCTTTATTGATGCTTCAATTCATTTAGCATGTGGTGTATAATCTTTTTCTAGATAAAAGGATGCGTAGCGTGTAGTTTAAACGCGTTGCTTTTCTCCTTAGAAAAAATAAAAGGGTGTGTGTCACTTCCTGTCACATCCTCTGGAAATCCGTAATGGGAGGGGCCACAGCCTCCTTCGTTCTCCGATTAACGTATTGACACGCTCCTTGACCACTTGGTTTCTGGGTCGCAGAGGGGAAGGTCTTTTGCCCAATTGGGGAGTCTCTCTCTATGTATCGGGGAATCTCTATGTTCTGCTTGAAGTATCCTTCCCTTGCTCTGCACAGGAAGGGCTGCAGATGTCGGCTCAATCAGGAAGTACCTACAGCGCGCTTCATGTTGAATTCTGGCCTTGAGTTCCCCTAATTGTTCTGGGAAGATAATTATATATATATATATATTTTTTTTAATACTTTCTTGACTAGAAAAAAATGGTTAACTCTATAGGTGACTAGGAGATCACATCACTACAAACTAGCTTACTGACTGGCCAGGAAGTAGAGTAGTAGTACATCCCAAATGGCACCCTATTCCCTATATAGTGCACTACATTGGCCAGAGCCCTATGGGTCCATGTAGTGCACTATATAGGGAATAGGGTTCAATTTGGGACAGCCAGTACATTGCTACCCTTTCAGTGTCTTATGATTGGTCCGTCCTCTCCTCAGTATAACTGAGACTCCTCCTCCCCCATTGGGACTCAGGAACACGGAAGCCCTCCCGGGACACGGGTTCCACCACCAGTTCTAGAAGACCTGGAGGTTCTGGAACCGTCAGCTCGGTCACCCGGAATAAGGGGCAATAGGCTCGGCCAATCAGGGCCAGCTTGCCAGATGGGATCCGGGGGTCTGGACCCCTCAGCCGGCGCCAGTACACCAGGAAGTGGCGTACGAGTTGGGCAGGGTAACGCCAGCGCAGGGTGGCGTTGAGATTAAGTTTATTGGCGCCCCTCAGCCACACCACGTCATAGAGACACACACTCTGCACTGGGAGGGGAGGAACGGAGAGGGACTCAGCATCCAGGATCTGGGGGGGAGGGAGACAGACATCTTATAATCACTTTTATAAATGATTGAAATGAACAAACAGTTACAACATATACTGAACAAAAATATAAATGGAACAATTAAAGATTTTACTGAGTTGAAATGAATCAATTCATTAGGCCCTAATTTATGGATTTCACATGACTGGGAATACAGATATGCATTTGTTGGTCACATATATACACTATATATACAAACATATGTGGACACCCCTTAAAATTAGTGGATTCAGCTATTTCAGCCACACCCGTTGCTGACAGGTATATAAAATGTAGCACACAGCCAAGCAATCTCCATAGACAAACATTGGCAGTAGAATGTCTTTCCAAAAAGACAGTCGGCCCTGCTAGAGCTGCCCTGGTCAACTGTAAGTGCTGTTATTGTGAAGTGGAAACCTCTAGGAGCAACAACGGCTCAGCCGCAAAGTGGTAGGCCACACAAGCTCACGTGGTGAGTGGTGTAAAGCTCGCCGCCATTGGACTCTGGAGCAGTAGACGCGTTCTCTGGAGTGATAAATTGCGCTTCACCATGGGGCGGCAGGTAGCTTAGTGGTTAGAGGGGCGGCAGGTAGCCTAGTGGTTAGAGGGGCGGCAGGTAGCCTAGTGGTTAGAGGGGCGGCAGGTAGCTTAGTGGTTAGAGGGGCGGCAGGTAGCCTAGTGGTTAGAGGGGCGGCAGGTAGCCTAGTGGTTAGAGGGGCGGCAGGTAGCCTAGTGTAGCCTAAAGTCATTTAGTTATTTGGCCAAGTCATTATCATTTGTTATGATAATAATCTATATAAAGTCCAGTCATTTGTTAGGATAATAATCTATATAAAGTCCAGTCATTTGTTATGATAATAATCTATATAAAGTCCAGTCATTTGTTAGGATAATAATCTATATAAAGTCCAGTCATTTGTTACGATAATAATCTATATAAAGTCCAGTCATTTGTTATGATAATAATCTATATAAAGTCCAGTCATTTGTTATGATAATAATCTATATAAAGTCCAGTCATTTGTTACGATAATAATCTATATAAAGTCCAGTCATTTGTTAGGATAATAATCTATATAAAGCCCAGTCATTTGTTAGGATAATAATCTATATAAAGTCCAGTCATTTGTTATGATAATAATCTATATAAAGTCCAGTCATTTGTTAGGATAATAATCTATATAAAGTCCAGTCATTTGTTAGGATAATAATCTATATAAAGCCCAGTCATTTGTTAGGATAATAATCTATATAAAGTCCAGTCATTTGTTATGATAATAATCTATATAAAGTCCAGTCATTTGTTAGGATAATAATCTATATAAAGTCCAGTCATTTGTTACGATAATAATCTACAGTATATAAAGTCCAGTCATTTGTTATGATAATAATCTATATAAAGTCCAGTCATTTGTTATGATAATAATCTATATAAAGTCCAGTCATTTGTTACGATAATAATCTATATAAAGTCCAGTCATTTGTTAGGATAATAATCTATATAAAGTCCAGTCATTTGTTACGATAATAATCTATATAAAGTCCAGTCATTTGTTATGATAATAATCTATATAAAGTCCAGTCATTTGTTAGGATAATAATCTATATAAAGTCCAGTCATTTGTTACGATAATAATCTATATAAAGTCCAGTCATTTGTTACGATAATAATCTATATAAAGTCCAGTCATTTGTTATGATAATAATCTATATAAAGTCCAGTCATTTGTTATGATAATAATCTATATAAAGTCCAGTCATTTGTTACGATAATAATCTATATAAAGTCCAGTCATTTGTTACGATAATAATCTACAGTATATAAAGTCCAGTCATTTGTTAGAATAATAATCTATATAAAGTCCAGTCATTTGTTACGATAATAATCTATATAAAGTCCAGTCATTTGTTATGATAATAATCTATATAAAGTCCAGTCATTTGTTATGATAATAATCTATATAAAGTCCAGTCATTTGTTACGATAATAATCTATATAAAGTCCAGTCATTTGTTACGATAATAATCTACAGTATATAAAGTCCAGTCATTTGTTATGATAATAATCTATATAAAGTCCAGTCATTTGTTAGGATAATAATCTATATAAAGTCCAGTCATTTGTTATGATAATAATCTATATAAAGTCCAGTCATTTGTTACGATAATAATCTATATAAAGTCCAGTCATTTGTTATGATAATAATCTATATAAAGTCCAGTCATTTGTTATGATAATAATCTATATAAAGTCCAGTCATTTGTTATGATAATAATCTATATAAAGTCCAGTCATTTGTTACAATAATAATCTACAGTATATAAAGTCCAGTCATTTGTTATGATAATAATCTATATAAAGTCCAGTCATTTGTTACGATAATAATCTATATAAAGTCCAGTCATTTGTTACAATAATAATCTACAGTATATAAAGTCCAGTCATTTGTTACGATAATAATCTATATAAAGTCCAGTCATTTGTTATGATAATAATCTATATAAAGTCCAGTCATTTGTTATGATAATAATCTATATAAAGTCCAGTCATTTGTTATGATAATAATCTATATAAAGTCCAGTCATTTGTTAGGATAATAATCTATATAAAGTCCAGTCATTTGTTATGATAATAATCTATATAAAGTCCAGTCATTTGTTACGATAATAATCTATATAAAGTCCAGTCATTTGTTATGATAATAATCTATATAAAGTCCAGTCATTTGTTATGATAATAATCTATATAAAGTCCAGTCATTTGTTATGATAATAATCTATATAAAGTCCAGTCATTTGTTACAATAATAATCTACAGTATATAAAGTCCAGTCATTTGTTATGATAATAATCTATATAAAGTCCAGTCATTTGTTATGATAATAATCTATATAAAGTCCAGTCATTTGTTATGATAATAATCTATATAAAGTCCAGTCATTTGTTAGGATAATAATCTATATAAAGTCCAGTCATTTGTTACAATAATAATCTACAGTATATAAAGTCCAGTCATTTGTTACGATAATAATCTAGAGTATATAAAGTCCAGTCATTTGTTAGGATAATAATCTATATAAAGTCCAGTCATTTGTTACAATAATAATCTACAGTATATAAAGTCCAGTCATTTGTTATGATAATAATCTATATAAAGTCCAGTCATTTGTTATGATAATAATCTATATAAAGTCCAGTCATTTGTTACGATAATAATCTATATAAAGTCCAGTCATTTGTTACGATAATAATCTAGAGTATATAAAGTCCAGTCATTTGTTATGATAATAATCTATATAAAGTCCAGTCATTTGTTACGATAATAATCTACAGTATATAAAGTCCAGTCATTTGTTATGATAATAATCTATATAAAGTCCAGTCATTTGTTACGATAATAATCTATATAAAGTCCAGTAATTTGTTATGATAATAATCTATATAAAGTCCAGTCATTTGTTATGATAATAATCTATATAAAGTCCAGTCATTTGTTATGATAATAATCTATATAAAGTCCAGTCATTTGTTAGGATAATAATCTATATAAAGTCCAGTCATTTGTTACGATAATAATCTATATAAAGTCCAGTCATTTGTTATGATAATAATCTATATAAAGTCCAGTCATTTGTTATGATAATAATCTATATAAAGTCCAGTCATTTGTTATGATAATAATCTATATAAAGTCCAGTCATTTGTTACGATAATAATCTATATAAAGTCCAGTCATTTGTTATGATAATAATCTATATAAAGTCCAGTCATTTGTTACGATAATAATCTATATAAAGTCCAGTCATTTGTTACGATAATAATCTATATAAAGTCCAGTCATTTGTTAGGATAATAATCTATATAAAGTCCAGTCATTTGTTATGATAATAATCTATATAAAGTCCAGTCATTTGTTATGATAATAATCTATATAAAGTCCAGTCATTTGTTAGGATAATAATCTATATAAAGTCCAGTCATTTGTTATGATAATAATCTATATAAAGTCCAGTCATTTGTTATGATAATAATCTATATAAAGTCCAGTCATTTGTTAGGATAATAATCTATATAAAGTCCAGTCATTTGTTACGATAATAATCTATATAAAGTCCAGTCATTTGTTAGAATAATAATCTATATAAAGTCCAGTCATTTGTTACAATAATAATCTACAGTATATAAAGTCCAGTCATTTGTTATGATAATAATCTATATAAAGTCCAGTCATTTGTTATGATAATAATCTATATAAAGTCCAGTCATTTGTTAGGATAATAATCTATATAAAGTCCAGTCATTTGTTAAATTAGATGCACGTGTGAAAGTGAAACATTTGTTAAAACACTATAAAAGACAGAGATAATGGGAAATCCAATTGAGAGATGGCTGATCTTGCCCTGTTTGAGGATTTACACACGCTACATTTAGCAGACCGCTTTTTAGAGACCGGTGGGACTTTTTTCCCCCAGAAAGTACAGATTGGCTCATCAGATATCGTTTCCCGAAAACCAACCTTATAGGATTACCGAGGATTTAAGAGCTACTTTAGAAAGGCAAACACATGCCGTTCCGGTGCACATCCAAGTGCTGTCCACCCTTTGGGGGGGTTTGGCAACGAGCACTTTCACCGGGAACTTGCCGAGCGGCATCTCCCAGCCCTCGATGAGCCGACGTTTCAGATGCAATCATCAGCTAAACAAAACAGGTTGAAGTCAAGAGGGGTTTCTTTTCCATCAGGGTTCCCAGATAAGGAACAGAGAACTAGACGGCCCCCACGTCGCCATTAAAAGCACCACGTCCCAAAACAAGTTCATCGACTGGATGTGAACAGGAAATGCTTCCTCTATTAATGTGCAGGTGAAAAGGTTATGTGAGGATCAAAAGACGCTGCTGTATGTGGTGGCCAGGTGGGAAGAAGGACTGGTTCATTCTGCTGTATGTGGTGGCCAGGTGGGAAGAAGGACTGGTTCATTCTGCTGTATGTGGTGGCCAGGTGGGAAGAAGGACTGGTTCATTCTGCTGTATGTGGTGGCCAGGTGGGAAGAAGGACTGGTTCATTCTGCTGTATGTGGTGGCCAGGTGGGAAATACGACTGGTTCATTCTGCTGTATGTGGTGGCCAGGTGGGAAGAAGGACTGGTTCATTCTGCTGTATGTGGTGGTGAGGTGGGAAGAAGGACTGGTTCATTCTGCTGTATGTGGTGGTGAGGTGGGAAGAAGGACTGGTTCATTCTGCTGTATGTGGTGGTGAGGTGGGAAGAAGGACTGGTTCATTCTGCTGTATGTGGTGGTGAGGTGGGAAGAAGGACTGGTTCATTCTGCTGTATGTGGTGGTGAGGTGGGAAGAAGGACTGGTTCATTCTGCTGTATGTGGTGGTGAGGTGGGAAGAAGGACTGGTTCATTCTGCTGTATGTGGTGGTGAGGTGGGAAGAAGGACTGGTTCATTCTGCTGTATGTGGTGGCCAGGTGGGAAATACGACTGGTTCATTCTGCTGTATGTGGTGGTGAGGTGGGAAGAAGGACTGGTTCATTCTGCTGTATGTGGTGGCCAGGTGGGAAATACGACTGGTTCATTCTGCTGTATGTGGTGGCCAGGTGGGAAATACGACTGGTTCATTCTGCTGTATGTGGTGGCCAGGTGGGAAATACGACTGGTTCATTCTGCTGTATGTGGTGGCCAGGTGGGAAATACGACTGGTTCATTCTGCTGTATGTGGTGGCCAGGTGGGAAATACGACTGGTTCATTCTGCTGTATGTGGTGGCCAGGTGGGAAATACGACTGGTTCATTCTGCTGTATGTGGTGGCCAGGTGGGAAATACGACTGGTTCATTCTGCTGTATGTGGTGGTGAGGTGGGAAGAAGGACTGGTTCATTCTGCTGTATGTGGTGGTGAGGTGGGAAGAAGGACTGGTTCATTCTGCTGTATGTGGTGGCCAGGTGGGAAGAAGGACTGGTTCATTCTGCTGTATGTGGTGGCCAGGTGGGAAGAAGGACTGGTTCATTCTGCTGTATGTGGTGGCCAGGTGGGAAGAAGGACTGGTTCATTCTGCTGTATGTGGTGGCCAGGTGGGAAATACGACTGGTTCATTCTGCTGTATGTGGTGGCCAGGTGGGAAATACGACTGGTTCATTCTGCTGTATGTGGTGGCCAGGTGGGAAATACGACTGGTTCATTCTGCTGTATGTGGTGGCCAGGTGGGAAATACGACTGGTTCATTCTGCTGTATGTGGTGGCCAGGTGGGAAATACGACTGGTTCATTCTGCTGTATGTGGTGGTGAGGTGGGAAGAAGGACTGGTTCATTCTGCTGTATGTGGTGGTGAGGTGGGAAGAAGGACTGGTTCATTCTGCTGTATGTGGTGGCCAGGTGGGAAGAAGGACTGGTTCATTCTGCTGTATGTGGTGGCCAGGTGGGAAGAAGGACTGGTTCATTCTGCTGTATGTGGTGGCCAGGTGGGAAGAAGGACTGGTTCATTCTGCTGTATGTGGTGGCCAGGTGGGAAATACGACTGGTTCATTCTGCTGTATGTGGTGGCCAGGTGGGAAATATGACTGGTTCATTCTGCTGTATGTGGTGGCCAGGTGGGAAATACGACTGGTTCATTCTGCTGTATGTGGTGGCCAGGTGGGAAATATGACTGGTTCATTCTGCTGTATGTGGTGGCCAGGTGGGAAATACGACTGGTTCATTCTGCTGTATGTGGTGGCCAGGTGGGAAGAAGGACTGGTTCATTCTGCAGAACAACAGGTGTCGGCCTACTACGTCTACAGGAGAGAGCTGTTGAGGAGAGTGTCGCCCAGCTACTCATTTGAAGTATATTTGTCATTTGCTAAAGCAACTTGAGTTGTCCTCATGGTCCTGTCTTTGTAGCTATGTTGTCATTTGTACAGGTCAAACCGCAACGGAGCGAGTCCTATCAAACATTGTGGTTGTACTCGACCTCTGACACGAGGCACCTCACCTCTGTTTCAGTCTCTGGCTGTGTCGTTGTATTTCCTGGTATGGCGTTGTGTTATTCCCCACAGGCTTTAAAGGGATGATTTTGACCATACGGGTGTTTTGAAATGCAAATAGCCAAGGTCAATGCAAATAGCCAAGGTCAATGCAAATAGCCAAGGTCAATGCAAATAGCCAAGGTTAATGAACGAGCAGTGAGGCAGAGAACAATGGGTATTTATCAACGGTTATATCCTACCGGTGTGCCTATAATGCTCTTAGGATTGTTCTAGAAATCTCACTTTTTTTTTCTCTATGCGTTACGAACATTCTAAATTCCGTATTTTAAAACAGTTTCTAAACAATATTGATAAGTGAGGCCCCAGGCCTAAGAGTCGGGGACAGATATGATTCTGGTGATGGGTAATTCTGTGGTGAGGTCTCTCTCTCTCTCACCATAATCTCTCCGACCCGGCATTTGAAAGGTGTGTCCTTATCTCCTCCATCACGCTGCACGCTGACACACACATCCCTCAGAGCACAGCCCTGCAGCTCCAACTGGGAACACCTGGCACACACACACACACACACGTTATTACAAACAGTATTACTAGCCTATATCACACACACACGTTATTACAAACAGTATTACTAGCCTATATCACACACACACACACACGTTATTACAAACAGTATTACTAGCCTATATCACACACATCTCTCAGAGCACAGCCCTGCAGCTCCAACACACACACACACACACACACACACACACACACACACACACACACACACACACAGCCCTGCAGCTCCAACACACACACACACACATCTCTCAGAGCACAGACCTGCAGCTCCACACACACACACACACACACACACACACACACACACAGCCCTGCAGCTCCAACACACACACACATCTCTCAGAGCACAGCCCTGCAGCTCCAACACACTCACACAGAGGTCTTCTTACCTGACAGTCCATCCGTCTGGGTTCCACTGTCCACAGCTCTGAGAGAACTGTCTCATCAACTGGTGGTCCTCTGTTAAAGCAACAGGCTCAATACTGCTGGCTACACACACACACACCACACACACACACACACATCAATAATAATACAACACTTTACAACTCCTGTGTGTGAGTGTGATATGACTGACTCACTAGGTACAGTGGGGCAAAAAAGTATTTAGTCAGCCACCAATTGTGCAAGTTCTCCCACTTAAAAAGATGAGAGGCCTGTAATTTTCATCATAGGTACACTTCAACTATGACAGATAAAATGAGAAAAAGAAATCCAGAAAATCACATCGTAGGATTTTTTATTAATTTATTTACTAATTATGGTGGAAAATAAGTATTTGGTCACCTACAAACAAGCAAGATTTCTGGCTCTCACAGACCTATGGCCAAGACCAAAGAGCTGTCAAAGGACACCAGAAACAAAATTGTAGACCTGCACCAGGCTGGGAAGACTGAATCTACAATAGGTAAGCAGCTTGGTTTGAAGAAATCAACTGTGGGAGCAATTATTAGGAAATGGAAGACATAGAAGACCACTGATAATCTCCCTCAATCTGGGGCTCCACGCAAGATCTCACCCCGTGGGGTCAAAATGATCACAAGAACGGTGAGCAAAAATCACCGGAACCACACGGGGGGACCTAGTGAATGACCTGCAGAGAGCTGGGACCAAAGTAACAAAGCCTACCATCAGTAACACACTACGCCGCCTGGGACTCAAATCCTGCAGTGCCAGACGTGTCCCCCTGCTTAAGCCAGTACATGTCCAGGCCCGTCTGAAGTTTGCTAGAGAGCATTTGGATGATCCAGAAGAAGATTAGGAGAATGTCATATGGTCAGATGAAACCAAAATATAACTTTTTGGTAAAAACTCAACTCGTCGTGTTTGGAGGACAAAGAACACCATACCAACTGTGAAGCATGGGGGTGGAAACATCATGCTTTGGGGCTGTTTTTCTGCAAAGGGACCAGGACGACTGATCCGTGTAAAGGAAAGAATGAATGGGGCCATGTATCGTGAGATTTTGAGTGAAAACCTCCTTCCATCAACAAGGGCATTGAAGATGAAACGTGGCTGGGTCTGTCAGCATGACAATGATCCCAAACACACCGCCCGGGCAACGAAGGAGTGGCTTCGTAAGAAGCATTTCAAGGTCCTGGAGTGGCCTAGCCAGTCTCCAGATCTCAACCCTATAGAAAATCTTTGGAGGGAGTTGAAAGTCCGTGTTGCCCAGCAACAGCCCCCAAACATCACTGCTCTAGAGGAGATCTGCATGGAGGAATGGGCCAAAATACCAGCAACAGTGTGTGAAAACCTTGTGAAGACTTACAGAAAACGTTTGAGGATATACATAGTGAGTGGCAATGACCTGTCATTGCCAACAAAGGATATATAACAAAGTATTGAGATGAACTTTTGTTATTGACCAAATACTTATTTTCCAACATAATTTGCAAATAAATAAATAAAAAATCCTACAATGTGATTTTCTGGAAAAAATATATAATTTTATCTGTCATAGTTGAAGTGTACCTATGATGAAAATTACAGGCCTCTCATCTTTTTAAGTGGGAGAACTTGCACAATTGGTGGCTGACTAAATACTTTTTTTGCCCCACTGTATATCCTGAACTGTGTGTGAGATATGACTCACTAAGTATATCCTGAACTGTGTGTGAGATATGACTCACTAAGTATATCCTGAACTGTGTGTGATATGACTGACTCACTAGGTATATCCTGAACTGTGTGTGATATGACTCACTAGGTACAGTGCCTTGCGAAAGTATTCGGCCCCCTTGAACTTTGCGACCTTTTGCCACATTTCAGGCTTCAAACATAAAGATATAAAACTGTATTTTTTTGTGAAGAATCAACAACAAGTGGGACACAATCATGAAGTGGAACGACATTTATTGGATATTTCAAACTTTTTTAACAAATCAAAAACTGAAAAATTGGGCGTGCAAAATTATTCAGCCCCCTTAAGTTAATACTTTGTAGCGCCACCTTTTGCTGCGATTACAGCTGTAAGTCGCTTGGGGTACGTCTCTATCAGTTTTGCACATCGAGAGACTGACATTTTTTCCCATTCCTCCTTGCAAAACAGCTCGAGCTCAGTGAGGTTGGATGGAGAGCATTTGTGAACAGCAGTTTTCAGTTCTTTCCACAGATTCTCGATTGGATTCAGGTCTGAACTTTGACTTGGCCATTCTAACACCTGGATATGTTTATTTTTGAACCATTCCATTGTAGATTTTGCTTTATGTTTTGGATCATTGTCTTGTTGGAAGACAAATCTCCGTCCCAGTCTCAGGTCTTTTGCAGACTCCATCAGGTTTTCTTCCAGAATGGTCCTGTATTTGGATCCATCCATCTTCCCATCAATTTTAACCATCTTCCCTGTCCCTGCTGAAGAAAAGCAGGCCCAAACCATGATGCTGCCACCACCATGTTTGACAGTGGGGATGGTGTGTTCAGCTGTGTTGCTTTTACGCCAAACGTTATGTTTTGCATTGTTGCCAAAAAGTTCAATTTTGGTTTCATCTGACCAGAGCACCTTCTTCCACATGTTTGGTGTGTCTCCCAGGTGGCCTGTGGCAAACTTTAAACGACACTTTTTATGGATATCTTTAAGAAATGGCTTTCTTCTTGCCACTCTTCCATAAAGGCCAGATTTGTGCAATATACGACTGATTGTTGTCCTATGGACAGAGTCTCCCACCTCAGCTGTAGATATCTGCAGTTCATCCAGAGTGATCATGGGCCTCTTGGCTGCATCTCTGATCAGTCTTCTCCTTGTATGAGCTGAACGTTTAGAGGGACGGCCAGGTCTTGGTAGATTTGCAGTGGTCTGATACTCCTTCCATTTCAATATTATCGCTTGCACAGTGCTCCTTGGGATGTTTAAAGCTTGGGAAATCTTTTTGTATCCAAATCCGGCTTTAAACTTCTTCACAACAGTATCTCAGACCTGCCTGGTGTGGTCCTTGTTCTTCATGATGCTCTCTGCGCTTTTAACGGACCTCTGAGACTATCACAGTGCAGGTGCATTTATACGGAGACTTGATTACACACAGGTGGATTGTATTTATCATCATTAGTCATTTAGGTCAACATTGGATCATTCAGAGATCCTCACTGAACTTCTGGAGAGAGTTTGCTGCACTGAAAGTGAAGGGGCTGAATAATTTTGCACGCCCAATTTTTCAGTTTTTGATTTGTTAAAAAAGTTTGAAATATCCAATAAATGTCGTTCCACTTCATGATTGTGTCCCACTTGTTGTTGATTCTTCACAAAAAAATACAGTTTTATATCTTTATGTTTGAAGCCTGAAATGTGGCAAAAGGTCGCAAAGTTCAAAGGGGCCGAATACTTTCGCAAGGCACTGTATATCCTGAACTGTGTGTGATATGACTCACTAGGTATATCCTAAACTGTGTGTGATATGACTCACTAGGTATATCCTGAACTGTGTGTGATATGACTCACTAGGTATATCCTGAACTGTGTGTGATATGACTCACTAGGTATATCCTGAACTGTGTGTGATATGACTCACTAGGTATATCCTGAACACCTCTGTGTGTGCAGAGTGTAGCATCAGCAGTCTTTAACTCCAGAGAGACAGTGACCCCAGGAGACGGCTTATAGATCAGAGACACAAAGACCCTGGAGGATAGAGGCACCTGGAGAGAAAAGATCCTGGGAGGGGAGAGAGGGAGAAGAGAGGGAGAAGAGAGGGAGAAGAGGGGGAGCGATGGGAAGGGGAAGAGAGGGAGAAGAGGGGAAGAGAGGGAGCGAGGGGAAAGGGAAGAGAGGGAGAAGAGAGGGAGAAGAGAGGGAGAAGAGAGGGAGCGATGGGAAGTGGAGGGGAAGAGAGAGGGAGCGAGGGGAAGAGAGAGGAAACGAGAGGAAGGGGAAGAGAGAGAGGCCATAGCATTTGAATCCTTAAAGCTGTAAGAGGAATATACAAGCCCTCATGAACACACACTCCCCCACACACTCCCCCACACACTCTCCTACCTGGCGCAGACTTTAGACAGCATGGAGGGTAGGACGCCCTCTACGAGCAGAGAGCTGCCCCCGCTCCAGGCATCTTCAGGGCAGCCCTGGGTCCTCAGCCAGCCCTCCCCCTCGAGGGTCTCTCTGTAGTATAGGGGTTGCAGCTCCTGGGCATCCAGGTTGAACCAGCTACGATCCACCTCACGCTACACAACCCAGCAGACAGACACACACAGGACAGGTCAGAGGGTAACTACAGGACACGAATAGGACAGAATCCCATCCAATGATACATATTGCAGTACAATGCATTCCAAAGAAGACCCAGATCCTTGTTGTTATGAGTCGTGTGACAGTCATGGAATTTTGGATGCATGATAATTGGGCAGCCAAACGACCGCAGTCTCCGTAATAACCGCTGAGCACATTTTCTCCCTTCCTCCTCTCCTAACTGCATGTGCTGCCATAGAAATAAAATGAATAGAACAGGCGTCCCCATTCAAGTCAATTATGGCATAATGGGTGGACTGGCAGCCATTGCGAGTGTACCCCATAGGAGCAAAGCAGGAAGTGTACCCATAGGAGCAAAGCAGGAAGTGTACCCCATAGGAGCAAAGCAGGAAGTGTACCCATAGGAGCAAAGCAGGAAGTGTACCCCATAAGAGCAAAGCAGGAAGTGTACCCCATAAGAGCAAAGCAGGAAGTGTACCCATAGGAGCAAAGCAGGAAGTGTACCCCATAAGAGCAAAGCAGGAAGTGTACCCATAGGAGCAAAGCAGGAAGTGTACCCATAGGAGCAAAGCAGGAAGTGTACCCATCAATATGTGCTGTTATTTGTTGATACAACTCAACTGACAAATACATTATATTGCATGAGCCACATCAGTTAACATCATTTGAATTAAATTTCTACATTATCATGGAAAGTATTGCATCACAATACCCAGGCAGCCATGGTGGGGGCAATTTTATGAATATTCTAGACATAGAACCCGTCCTCTGATTGGTTGACTCACTCACCTGTCCCCTCCAGTAGAGGCTGGTCCCAGCACCCTGGCAGAAGGAGGAGACAAAAGGGAGGGGCGACGAGGGCCGGTGGACATACAGGAAGTCAGACAGAAGAGACCAGAACCTGCACACAGGAAACAGGATGTGACATTGTAGGATACGACATAGGAGGGTCACTTTCGACTGTGGCTATGCTACGTGTGGTATGAGTGAGCGCTTTTATAAGAGAGAAAATATAGTCTATTTTATTAGTTTATTCAACAGGGTCCAGGGACCCTGTTAACAAACATGGCATCAGATGTTAGCGCCAGATGTTAGCGCCAGATGTTAGCATCAGATGTTAGCGCCAGGTGTTAGCGCCAGGTGTTAGCGCCAGATGTTAGCGCCAGGTGTTAGCTACATGCCTTGTACTCATCTAAAGTCCTTAGATAGACAGCATCACTTCATATTTCCCAGAGGCATTTAAGGTGTGGGATTTAACATCACACTACATCAGACAAAATCCCCAAAACAACCACAGCGCTACACTAGACAGAACAACCACAGCGCTACACTAGACAGAACAACCACAGCGCTACACTAGACAGAACAACCACAGCGCTACACTAGACAGAACAACCACAGCGCTACATTAGACAGTAAAAGCAGCATAAGTTCATCTCACTTGTCCTGTTCCTTCCTGAAGTCATTCTTGTCTGGGATGGACTCGTACACCCAGCCTGGAGCAAAGATGGCCGTGGAGAAGTCATGTTTACGAATCATCTCCAGAGCCTGGGGAGGGAGGGAGGGACTGGTGTTTATATGTTGTTACGAGCACACACCACTTTATGATCACACACACACACACACACACACACACACACACACACACACACACACACACACACACACACACACACACACACACACACACACACACACACACACACACACACACACACACACACACACACACACAGAGAGACACACACAACATAAATAAACTCCACTTCTTTAAGAAGACACACACGTACCTGTGACTAAGTACTGACACACTGACACCCTTCTCCCACCATCTCCCTACCCTCCCCCTCCTACCCTCCCCCACCTACCCTCCCCCACCTACCCTCCCCCACCTACCCTCCCCCTCCTACCCTCCCCCTCCTACCCTCCCCTCCCAGTTCTAACCGTATTAGTCTCCATCTCCCTACCCTCCCCCTCCTACCCTCCCCCTCCTACTCTCCCCCTCCGACCCTCCCAGTTCTAACCGTATTAGTCTCCATCTCCCTACCCTCCCCCACCTACCCTCCCCCTCCTACCCTCCCCTCCCAGTTCTAACCGTATTAGTCTCCATCTCCCTACCCTCCCCCTCCTACCCTCCCCCACCTACCCTCCCCCTCCTACCCTCCCCTCCCAGTTCTAACCGTATTAGTCTCCATCTCCCTACCCTCCCCCTCCTACCCTCCCCCTCCAACCCTCCCCCTCCGACCCTCCCCCTCCCAGTTCTAACCTTATTAGTCTCCAGCTTCCCCCCCACCACCTCTCCCCTGGCGAACACGTCCACCCCAACAAAGATGTCCGCCAGCCGGCCCTGAGCAGCTGAGTAGGCCTTCATTCCCTCCAGGTTCTGCTCTGTCCAGTTATAGTTGGTGAAGATACCATCACACGCTGAGAAAAACACTCTGAGAGAGGTGGGGAGTGGAGAGAGAGAGAGGTGAAGGGGGGAGTGGAGAGAGAGAGAGAGGTGAAGGGGGGAGTGGAGAGAGAGAGAGAGGTGAAGGGGGGAGTGGAGAGAGAGAGAGGTGAAGGGGGGAGTGGAGAGAGAGAGAGAGGTGAAGGGGGGAGTGGAGAGAGAGAGAGAGGTGAAGGGGGGAGTGGAGAGAGAGAGAGAGGTGAAGGGGGGAGTGGAGAGAGAGAGAGAGGTGAAGGGGGGAGTGGAGAGAGAGAGAGAGGTGAAGGGGGGAGTGGAGAGAGAGAGAGAGGTGAAGGGGGGAGTGGAGAGAGAGGTGAAGGGGGGAGTGGAGAGAGAGAGAGGTGAAGGGGGGAGTGGAGAGAGAGAGAGAGGTGAAGGGGGGAGTGGAGAGAGAGAGAGAGGTGAAGGGGGGAGTGGAGAGAGAGAGAGAGGTGAAGGGGGGAGTGGAGAGAGAGAGAGAGAGGTGAAGGGGGAGTGGAGAGAGAGAGAGAGAGGTGAAGGGGGAGTGGAGAGAGAGAGAGAGAGAGGTGAAGGGGGGAGTGGAGAGAGGTGAAGGGGGGAGTGGAGAGAGAGAGGTGAAGGGGGAAGTGGAGAGAGAGAGGTGAAGGGGGGAGTGGAGAGAGAGAGAGAGGTGAAGTGGGGAGTGGAGAGAGAGAGGTGAAGGGGGGAGTGGAGAGAGAGAGAGAGGTGAAGTGGGGAGTGGAGAGAGAGAGGTGTAAAAGATCTCCTTATCTTCCCTATCCACATTTTCCACTCCCTCCCCCCTCCCTCACCTCCTCTCCCCCCTCCCTCACCTCCTCTCCCCCCTCCCTCACCTTCTCTCCCCCGTCCACCTACCTGTTGGATGGGTTGAGTTCATTCTGCCATTTGAGCTGTCCGTTCTCCAGAACAGAGTCATACCACAACACCATACTACCAGGGACTCTCTCGTGCATCTGGTCCGTCAGATAACGTAGAAACAGAGGAGTGTTCTTCACAGCCGTCTCCTAATTACACGAGAGGAGGAGACGGAGGGCAGGGAACATACACGTTATCAATCATCAACGTGTTTCCCAAATGGCCCCCTCTGTCTCCTAGTCCACTACTTTAGACCACGACCCATTAAGGCTGCACTGTTGTCATATTGTACGTGGCAGCGCAGTAATATAGGTCAGTAAGTATACTGTAGGACAGCAGATAGCAGGGAGGCTGTCGACCTAAAGGAGACTTGTCATTGTTGACGTTCTGGGTTCAGCACAGTGTGCAGACAACTGATGAGGTCATTATTGCTGTTTCTACCATACTGCTTTAGCCAGTACAACCTGTATGTAATGCACTAGTTATAGGGAATAGAGGGGGAATATAGTGCACTAGTTATAGGGAATAGAGGGAGAATATAGTGCACTAATTATAGGGAATAGAAGGGGAATATAGTGCACTAGTTATAGGGAATAGAGGGGGAATATAATGCACTAGTTATAGGGAATAGAGGGGGAATATAGTGCACTAGTTATAGGGAATAGAGGGGGAATATAGTGCACTAATTATAGGGAATAGAAGGGGAATATAGTGCACTAGTTATAGGGAATAGAGGGGGAATATAATGCACTAGTTATAGGGAATAGAGGGGGAATATAGTGCACTAGTTATAGGGAATAGAGGGGGAATATAGTGCACTAGTTATAGGGAATAGAGGGGGAATATAGCACATTACTGTTTCTACCATACTGCTTTAGCATGTACACTCCTTTCAGAAGTAAACAAGTGTCTACAGGTGAAGAGGTGTAAAGACTGGCTGTGTCCCCAATGGCACCGTATTCACTATATAGGGCACTACTTATAGGGAATAGAGGGGGAATATAGCACACTACTTATAGGGAATAGAGGGGGAATATAGCACACTACTTATAGGGAATAGAGGGGGAATATAGTGCACTACTTATAGGGAATAGAGGGGGAATATAGCACACTACTTATAGGGAATAGAGGGGGAATATAGTGCACTACTTATAGGGAATAGAGGGGGAATATAGCACACTACTTATAGGGAATAGAGGGGGAATATATCACTGTCATGTATTGTCATGTTGTGTCTTTCTGTCCTTTCCTTTCACCCTGTCTCCCTCTGCTGGTCGTACTAGGTTACCGTTTCTGTCCCTCTTTCCCCCAGCTGTTCCTTGTCTTCTCTGACTACCTCATTCACCCCTTTTCCCACCTGTTCCCTTTTTCCCTCTGATTAGGTCCCTATATCTCTCTCTGTTTCTGCTCCTGTCTTTGTCGGATTCTTGTTTGTGTTGTTCATGCCTGAACCAGACTATCGTCATGTTTGCTGCAACCTTGTCCTGTCCTGTCGGAATCTGCCGGTCCATCTGAGCCTACGTTTTGTTTTGTTATTAAAGAAGCTCTGTTTACGTTAATTCGCTTTTGGGTCCTCATTCACGCACCTGACAGAAGAATCCGACCAAGAATGGACCCAGCGACTTCGGATCCTCTCCACTCAGCCGTCGAGATCCAGGGAGCGATGCTAGGCAGACACGAGCAGGAATTGTCTGCTGCTCGACATGCCGTTGAGACCCTGGCCACCCAAGTCTCCAACCTCACAGAACAGGTTCACCATCTCCGCCTCGATCCACCGGCCACTTCCAGGGCTTTCGAATCTCCGGAGCCCAGAATCAATAACCCGCCGTGTTACTCTGGGGAGCCCACTGAATGCCGCTCGTTCCTCACCCAGTGTGATATTGTGTTTTCTCTCCAGCCCAACACTTACTCCAGGAGCACTGCTCGTATCGCCTACGTCATATCTCTCCTTACTGGACGGGCTCGTGAGTGGGGCACGGCAATCTGGGAGGCAAGGGCTGAGTGTACTAACCAGTATCAGGACTTTAAGGAGGAGATGATACGGGTTTTTGATCGATCTGTTTTTGGGGAGGAGGCTTCCAGGGCCCTGTCTTCCCTATGTCAAGGCAATCGATCCATAACAGACTACTCTATTGAGTTTCGCACTCTTGCTGCCTCCAGTGGCTGGAACGAGCCGGCTTTGCTCGCTCGTCTTCTGGAGGGTCTCCGCGCAGAGGTAAAGGATGAGATTCTCTCCCGGGAGGTTCCTTCCAGCGTGGATTCCTTGATTGAACTCGCTATTCGCATTGAGCGACGGGTTGATCTTCGTCACCGAGCTCGTGGAAAGGAGCTCGCGTTCTCCGTTGCCCCCCTCTCCGCATCACTACCATCTTCCTCTGCCGGCTCGGGAGCTGAGCCTATGCAGCTGGGAGGTATCCGCATCTCGACTAAGGAGAGGGAACGGAGAATCACCAACCGCCTCTGTCTCTATTGCGGTTCTGCTGGTCATTTTGTCACTTCATGTCCAGTAAAAGCCAGAGCTCATCAGTAAGCGGAGGGCTACTGGTGAGCGCTACTACTCCTGTCTCTCCTTCAAGATCCTGCACTACCTTGTCGGTCCATCTACGCTGGACCGGTTCGTCAGCTTCCTGCAGTGCCTTAATAGACTCTGGGGCGGAGGGCTGTTTTATGGACGAGACCTGGGCTCGGGAACATGACATTCCTCTCAGACAGTTAAGGGAGTCCACGGCCTTGTTCGCCCTGGATGGTAGTCCTCTCCCCAGGATTCAGCGTGAGACGCTACCTTTAACCCTCACTGTTTCTGGTAATCATAGCGAAACCATTTCTTTTTTAATTTTTCGTTCACCTTTTACACCTGTTGTTTTGGGCCATCCCTGGCTAGTTTGTCATAATCCTTCCATTAATTGGTCTAGTAATTCTATCCTCTCCTGGAACGTCTCTTGTCATGTGAAATGTTTAATGTCTGCTATCCCTCCTGTTTCCTCTGTCTCTTCTTCACAGGAGGAGCCTGGTGATTTGACAGGGGTGCCGGAGGAATATCACGATCTGCGCACGGTGTTCAGTCGGTCCAGGGCCACCTCTCTTCCTCCACACCGGTCGTATGATTGTAGTATTGATCTCCTTCCGGGAACCACTCCCCCCCGGGGTAGACTATACTCTCTGTCGGCTCCCGAACGTAAGGCTCTCGAGGATTATTTGTCTGTAGCTCTTGACGCCGGTACCATAGTCCCCTCCTCCTCTCCCGCCGGAGCGGGGTTTTTTTTTGTCAAGAAGAAGGACGGGTCTCTGCGCCCCTGCATAGATTATCGAGGGCTGAATGACATAACAGTGAATCGTTATCCGCTTCCTCTTATGTCTTCAGCCTTCGAGATCCTGCAGGGAGCCAGGTTTTTCACTAAGTTGGACCTTCGTAACGCTTACCATCTCGTGCGCATCAGGGAGGGGGACGAGTGGAAGACGGCGTTTAACACTCCGTTAGGGCACTTTGAATACCGGGTTCTTCCTTTCGGCCTCGCTAACGCTCCAGCTGTCTTTCAGGCATTAGTCAATGATGTCCTGAGAGACATGCTGAACATCTTTGTTTTCGTTTACCTTGACGATATCCTGATTTTTTCACCGTCACTCCAGATTCATGTTCAGCACGTTCGACGTGTCCTCCAGCGCCTTTTAGAGAATTGTCTTTTTGTGAAGGCTGAGAAGTGCACTTTTCATGCCTCCTCCGTCACATTTCTCGGTTCTGTTATTTCCGCTGAAGGCATTAAGATGGATCCCGCTAAGGTCCAAGCTGTCATTGATTGGCCCGCCCCTAAGTCACGCGTCGAGCTGCAGCGCTTTCTCGGCTTCGCGAACTTCTATCGTCGTTTCATCCGTAATTTCGGTCAGGTGGCAGCTCCTCTCACAGCCCTTACTTCTGTCAAGACGTGCTTTAAGTGGTCCGTTTCCGCCCAGGGAGCTTTTGATCTCCTCAAGAATCGTTTTACATCCGCTCCTATCCTTGTTACACCTGACGTCTCTAGACAGTTCGTTGTCGAGGTTGACGCGTCAGAGGTGGGCGTGGGAGCCATTCTTTCTCAGCGCTCCCTCTCTGACGACAAGGTCCACCCATGCGCGTATTTTTCTCATCGCCTGTCGCCGTCGGAACGTAACTATGATGTGGGAAACCGCGAACTGCTCGCCATCCGGTTAGCCCTAGGCGAATGGCGACAGTGGTTGGAGGGGGCGACCGTTCCTTTTGTCGTTTGGACTGACCATAGGAACCTTGAGTACATCCGTTCTGCCAAACGACTTAATGCGCGTCAGGCGCGTTGGGCGCTGTTTTTCGCTCGTTTCGAGTTCGTGATTTCTTATCGTCCGGGCTCTAAGAACACCAAGCCTGATGCTTTATCTCGTCTCTTCAGTTCTTCAGTAGCCTCCACTGACCCCGAGGGGATTCTCCCTGAGGGGCGTGTTGTCGGGTTGACTGTCTGGGGAATTGAGAGGCAGGTAAAGCAAGCGCTCACTCACACTCCGTCGCCGCGCGCTTGTCCTAGGAACCTTCTTTTCGTTCCCGTTCCTACTCGTCTGGCCGTTCTTCAGTGGGCTCACTCTGCCAAGTTAGCCGGCCACCCTGGCGTTCGGGGTACGCTTGCTTCCATTCGCCAGCGTTTTTGGTGGCCCACCCGGGAGCATGACACGCGTCGTTTCGTGGCTGCTTGTTCGGTCTGCGCGCAGACTAAGTCCGGTAACTCCCCTCCTGCCGGCCGTCTCAGGCCGCTTCCCATTCCCTCTCGACCGTGGTCTCACATCGCCTTAGATTTTGTCACCGGACTGCCTTCGTCAGCGGGGAAAACTGTTATTCTTACGGTTGTCGATAGGTTCTCTAAGGCGGCTCATTTCATTCCCCTTGCTAAGCTTCCTTCTGCTAAAGAGACGGCACAAATCATCATCGAGAATGTTTTCAGAATTCATGGCCTTCCGTCAGACGTCGTTTCGGACAGAGGTCCGCAATTCACGTCTCAATTTTGGAGGGAGTTTTGCCGTTTGATTGGGGCTTCCGTCAGTCTCTCTTCCGGCTTTCACCCCCAGTCTAACGGTCAAGCAGAACGGGCCAATCAGACTATTGGTCGCATCTTACGCAGTCTTTCTTTTCGCAACCCTGCGTCTTGGTCAGAACAGCTCCCCTGGGCAGAATACGCCCACAACTCGCTTCCTTCGTCTGCGACCGGGCTATCTCCTTTTCAGAGTAGCCTCGGGTACCAGCCTCCGCTGTTCTCATCTCAGTTCGCCGAGTCCAGCGTCCCCTCCGCTCAGGCTTTTGTCCAACGTTGCGAGCGCACCTGGAAGAGGGTCAGGTCTGCACTTTGCCGTTATAGGACGCAGACTGTGAGGGCTGCTAATAAGCGTAGAACTAAGAGTCCTAGATATTGTCGCGGTCAGAGAGTTTGGCTCTCCACTCAGAACCTTCCCCTTAAGACGGCTTCTCGCAAGTTGACCCCGCGGTTCATTGGTCCGTTCCGTATTTCTCGGGTCATTAATCCTGTCGCAGTTCGACTTCTTCTTCCGCGATACCTTCGTCGCGTCCACCCGGTCTTCCATGTCTCCTGTATCAAGCCCGTTCTTCGCGCCCCCGCTCGTCTTCCCCCCCCCCCCCCCCATCCTTGTCGAGGGCGCACCCATCTACAGGGTCCGTAGGATTTTGGACATGCGTCCTCGGGGCCGTGGTCACCAGTACCTCGTAGATTGGGAGGGGTACGGTCCTGAGGAGAGGAGTTGGGTTCCCTCTCGGGACGTGCTGGACCGTGCGCTGATCGAGGATTTCCTCCGTTGCCGCCAGGTTTCCTCCTCGAGTGCGCCAGGAGGCGCTCGGTGAGTGGGGGGGTACTGTCATGTATTGTCATGTTGTGTCTTTCTGTCCTTTCCTTTCACCCTGTCTCCCTCTGCTGGTCGTACTAGGTTACCGTTTCTGTCCCTCTTTCCCCCAGCTGTTCCTTGTCTTCTCTGACTACCTCATTCACCCCTTTTCCCACCTGTTCCCTTTTTCCCTCTGATTAGGTCCCTATATCTCTCTCTGTTTCTGCTCCTGTCTTTGTCGGATTCTTGTTTGTGTTGTTCATGCCTGAACCAGACTATCGTCATGTTTGCTGCAACCTTGTCCTGTCCTGTCGGAATCTGCCGGTCCATCTGAGCCTACGTTTTGTTTTGTTATTAAAGAAGCTCTGTTTACGTTAATTCGCTTTTGGGTCCTCATTCACGCACCTGACAATCACACTACTTATAGGGAATAGAGGGGGAATATAGTGCACTACTTATAGGGAATAGAGGGGCTATATAGCACACTACTTATAGGGAATAGAGGGGGAATATAGCACACTACTTATAGGGAATAGAGGGGGAATATAGTGCACTAGTTATAGGGAATAGAGGGGGAATATAGTGCACTAGTTATAGGGAATAGAGGGGGAATATAGTGCACTAGTTATAGGGAATAGAGGGGGAATATAGCACACTACTTATAGGGAATAGAGGGGGAATATAGCACATTACCTATAGGGAATAGAGGGGGAATATAGTGCACTAGTTATAGGGAATAGAGGGGGAATATAGTGCACTAGTTAGGGAATAGAGGGGGAATATAGTGCACTAGTTATAGGGAATAGAGGGGGAATATAGTGCACTAGTTAGGGAATAGAGGGGGAATATAGTGCACTAGTTATAGGGAATAGAGGGGGAATATAGTGCACTTGTTAGGGAATAGAGGGGGAATATCGTGCACTAATTATAGGGAATAGAAGGGGAATATAGTGCACTAGTTATAGGGAATAGAGGGGGAATATAGTGCACTAGTTATAGGGAATAGAGGGGGAATATAGTGCCTTTTTTCAACACACCCACAACATAATGAAAACCAACGTCTCTACAGCACAGCAATAGACAAAGAGTTTAGTATATAATAACAAATTGTTTAAAGTTATAAAACTCACACCGAGAGGGTTCTCGATGTTGATCAGCCAACCATCGAAGCCGTAACAGTGGGCTATCTGAACCAGCCTATCAGCTACGGCCCTGTAAGACTCCTCCTCTTTCAGGAAGACCTCGCACATCTTCCCCCCGTCCGTCCACTCAGTGATGAAGGTGCCTGGAGAACAAGCCAATCACAGCCGTCGATCAGTCACTGTGGAACTCAAACAGACCAATCAGCAGTGTGACTTTGAGGCGGTCAGATCGGCACCTATATTCTCAACGTGAGCCCTATCAGTACTGTAGAAGGCAAACGTTCCAACCGTTTCAGATATGAATCCAACACCTAGAATATAACCTGTTTGATATAGAAGGCTTGTGTTCTCTCTCATGTACACTGTGTAAACTATTAGAATTTCATCTGTTAGGTTCAACCCCTTATTCTGTACATCTCACTGTATATGACCTGAGTGAGACAGTCACTCCGACACACACACACAGTCACGTACACAGTGAGACAGTCACTCCGACACACACACACACACACACAGTCACGTACACAGTGAGACAGTCACTCCGACACACACATACACACACACACACACACAGTCACGTACACAGTGAGACAGTCACTCCGACACACACACACACACACACACCCACACAGTCACGTACACAGTGAGACAGTCACTCCGACACACACACACACAGTCACGTACACAGTGAGACAGTCACTACGACACACACACACAGTCACGTACACAGTGAGACGTGAAAACCACAGACTAAAGTCTGAAGGTCACAAACAATAGAGGTTTTAAAAGTGAAACTAAACCTCTCGACTGGCTGAGAAAGTAGAGGAGCGTCTCTCCAACACAGTAGGAGTGTAGACAACACTTCCTCTGAGTGGTAGACAACACTTCCTCTGAGTGGTAGACAACACTTTCTCTGAGTGGTAGACAACACTTCCTCTGAGTGGTAGACAACACTTCCTCTGAGTGGTAGACAACACTTCCTCTGAGTGGTAGACAACACTTCCTCTGAGTGGTAGACAACACTTCCTCTGAGTGGTAGACAACACTTCCTCTGAGTGGTAGACAACACTTTCTCTGAGTGTAGACAACACTTCCTCTGAGTGTAGACAACACTTCCTCTGAGTGTAGACAACACTTCCTCTGAGTGTAGACAACACTTCCTCTGAGTGTAGACAACACTTCCTCTGAATGTAGACAACACTTCCTCTGAATGTAGACAACACTTCCTCTGAGTGTAGACAACACTTCCTCTGAGTGGTAGACAACACTTCCTCTGAGTGTAGACAACACTTCCTCTGAGTGTAGACAACACTTCCTCTGAGTGTAGACAACACTTCCTCTGAGTGTAGACAACACTTCCTCTGAGTGGTAGACAACACTTCCTCTGAGTGGTAGACAACACTTTCTCTGAGTGTAGACAACACTTCCTCTGAGTGTAGACAACACTTCCTCTGAGTGTAGACAACACTTCCTCTGAATGTAGACAACACTTCCTCTGAATGTAGACAACACTTCCTCTGAATGTAGACAACACTTCCTCTGAGTGTAGACAACACTTCCTCTGAGTGGTAGACAACACTTCCTCTGAGTGTAGACAACACTTCCTCTGAGTGTAGACAACACTTCCTCTGAGTGTAGACAACACTTCCTCTGAGTGTAGACAACACTTCCTCTGAGTGGTAGACAACACTTCCTCTGAGTGGTAGACAACACTTCCTCTGAGTGTAGACAACACTTCCTCTGAGTGTAGACAACACTTCCTCTGAGTGGTAGACAACACTTCCTCTGAGTGGTAGACAACACTTCCTCTGAGTGGTAGACAACACTTCCTCTGAGTGGTAGACAACACTTCCTCTGAATGGTAGACAACACTTCCTCTGAGTGGTAGACAACACTTCCTCTGAGTGGTAGACAACACTTCCTCTGAGTGGTAGACAACACTTCCTCTGAGTGGTAGACAACACTTCCTCTGAGGGGTAGACAACACTTCCTCTGAGTGGTAGACAACACTTCCTATGAGTGGTAGACAACACTTCCTCTGAGTGGTAGACAACACTTCCTCTGAGTGGTAGACAACACTTCCTCTGAGTGGTAGACAACACTTCCTCTGAGTGGTAGACAACACTTCTTCTGAGTGGTAGACAACACTTCCTCTGAGGGGTAGACAACACTTCCTCTGAGTGAATGCAGAGAACAGATTGGTGGAAACCAATAATGTACTACATACTGTAATACTGTACCACTTTCACACTGCTGGGCCGGCCAGAATGAACCTAACCGTGATGACTTGAATATTTTGAGCATTTCAGCATGCTTCACGACACATTACCAGGCCCACTTAGACCCTACAGCTGGGGTTCGGCTCGGTTCGGTACTGTGAAAAGATATATAACTACAAGGGTATTATTGAATCCCAATAATCTCTGCTTTCTCCCAAAGTGTGCACTGGTTCACTTCCCTTCATGGATTTGACAGGAAATGACTGTTATAAAAAAGAAAACTCCCCTCTCTACCCCCCAATCTCTATACCAATCCAATGTTTTCCCATTCGTGAGGAGTAGTGAACAAGTACACACTTGTTCAGGAGGAAAGAGAGGTTTTTGGGACGTGGCCCCGTTGAGTCTCACCCAGGACGATGACTCCGTGTCTGTGAGCGGCGTTGGTCCAGACGGACGGGGGGATGGTCACCGTGTTGTGGCTGAAGTAGTTAAAGACGTCGATGTACTGCCAGTGGTAGAACACATAGGGAGCATCCGACTCGGCTCCCTGCAGAAACCTGAGGGGGAGAGAGGTCAGGGGGTCAAAGGTGAGAGGGAATTTAGTCGTACCACTTAGCAAAACACTTTTAATACAAAAAAGGGACTTCCAACACAATGAGTACGTTGTTATGTGAGAATTTAGTAATAGCCTATCGTAGAAGAGTCATGAGTGTGCAAACAAAGTCTACTTGTGGCAGTGCATTGTTCACAGGTGAGAGTTCAGAGGTGAGGAGGTCAACCTACCTGTCATCCAGGTATCCGCCCATCATGTCGTGACTCACCAGAGTCCGGTGCGGCGTGCTGGCCAGAGAAGGCTCCCGATTGGCCAGGGGCACCGTCGCCACGTTGAAGGGGTTGGCCTCGCTGCGTTTCCACGACAACAGCTCCTCCAGGGACTGAAGGCCGGAGCTGATTGGCTCGGTGGTGTCCGGGTCATAGTGCTTAGCTGTAAAGGGAAAGGCACAGATTGGTTCGTTCTTTGTGCTTGAGGTAACATTTGCGTTTTCACTGATTACAGTTGATGACTGTGTCTTCAGGTCGGCCTGGCGACCAAACAACTGGGTGAGCAGAACGAACAGGGCCAGCATCACTATAACCTGTGTTAGAGCTATTTCATCATTCCACTGTCCTGTCATTTCCTAAGGATGAAAACCCTTCTGAAACTCAGAGGCTCTGTACTGTTAGACAGTCTATATTCTGTCTGTACTGTTAGACAGTCTACAGTCTATACTCTGTATAGTCTATACTCTGTACTGTTAGACAGTCTATACTCTGTACTGTTATACAGTCTATACTCTGTATACAGTCTATACAGTCTATACTCTGTATACAGTCTATATTCTGTACTGTTATACAGTCTATACTCTGTATACAGTCTATACAGTCTATACTCTGTATACAGTCTATATTCTGTACTGTTATACAGTCTATACTCTGTATACAGTCTATATTCTGTACTGTTATACAGTCTATACTCTGTATACAGTCTATATTCTGTACTGTTATACAGTCTATACTCTGTATACAGTCTATACAGTCTATATTCTGTACTGTTATACAGTCTATACTCTGTATACAGTCTATACTCTGTACTGTTATTAAGTCTATACTCTGTATACAGTCTATACTCTGTATACAGTCTATACAGTCTATACTCTGTATACAGTCTATACAGTCTATATTATGTACTGTTATACAGTCTATATTCTGTACTGTTAGACAGTCTATACTCTGATACAGTCTATACTCTGTACTGTTATACAGTCTATATTATGTATACAGTCTATACTCTGTATACAGTCTATACAGTCTATACTCTGTATACAGTCTATACAGTCTATACAGTCTATACTCTGTATACAGTCTATACAGTCTATACTCTGTATACAGTCTATACAGTCTATACTCTGTATACAGTCTATACAGTCTATACTCTGTACCAACCTGGCAGAGACGAGGCTCCATACTTGATGACTTCATGAACACTTCTCAACTCAACTGGCTCATCCAAGCAAGACTCCAAACTGGTGAAATATGAATGACAATACATTTAGAATGTACAGTACAGTACCATACAGTACAGTACCATACAGTACAGTACCATACAGTACCATAGAGTACAGTACCATAGAGTACAGCACCATAGAGTACAGTACAGTACCAGAGAGTACAGTACCATACAGTACAGTACCATACAGTACCATAGATTACAGTACAGTACCATAGAGTACAGTACCATAGAGTACAGCACCATAGAGTACAGTACAGTACCAGAGAGTACAGTACCATACAGTACAGTACCATACAGTACCATAGATTACAGTACAGTACCATAGAGTACAGTACAGTACCATAGAGTACAGTACCATAGAGTACAGTACCATAGAGTACAGTACAGTACTATACAGTACAGTACCATAGAGTACAGTACCATACAGTACAGTACAGTACCATAGAGTCCAGTACCATAGAGTACAGTACAGTACCATAGAGTACAGTACCATAGAGTACAGTACAGTACCATAGAGTTCAGTACCATAGAGTACAGTACAGTACCATAGAGTACAGTACCATAGAGTACAGTACAATACCATAGAGTCCAGTACCATAGAGTACAGTACAATACCATAGAGTACAATACCATAGAGTCCAGTACCATAGAGTACAGTACAGTACTATAGAGTACAGTACTATAGAGTACAGTACAGTCCATAGAGTACAGTACCATAGAGTACAGTACAGTACCATAGAGTACAGTACTATAGAGTACAGTACAGTACCATAGAGTACAGTACCATAGAGTACAGCACCATAGAGTACAGTACAGTACCATAGAGTACAGTACCATAGAGTACAGTACAGTACCATAGAGTACAGTACCGTACAGTACAGTACCATACAGTACAGTACCATAGAGTACAGTACCATAGAGTACAGTACAGTACCATAGAGTACAGTACCATAGAGTACAGTACAGTACCATAGAGTTCAGTACCATAGAGTACAGTACAGTACCATAGAGTACAGTACCATAGAGTACAGTACAGTACCATAGAGTACAGTACCATAGAGTACAGTACAGTACCATAGAGTACAGTACTATAGAGTACAGTACAATACCATAGAGTACAGTACAGTACCATAGAGTCCAGTACCATAGAGTACAGTACAATACCATAGAGTACAGTACAATACCATAGAGTCCAGTACCATAGAGTACAGTACAGTACCATACAGTACAGTACCATAGAGTACAGTACCATACAGTACAGTACAGTACCATAGAGTCCAGTACCATAGAGTACAGTACAGTACCATAGAGTACAGTACCATAGAGTACAGTACAGTACCATAGAGTTCAGTACCATAGAGTACAGTACAGTACCATAGAGTACAGTACAGTACCATAGAGTACAGTACCATAGAGTACAGTACAGTACCATAGAGTACAGTACTATAGAGTACAGTACAATACCATAGAGTACAGTACAGTACCATAGAGTCCAGTACCATAGAGTACAGTACAATACCATAGAGTCCAGTACAATACCATAGAGTCCAGTACCATAGAGTACAGTACAGTACCATACAGTACAGTACCATAGAGTACAGTACCATACAGTACAGTACAGTACCATAGAGTCCAGTACCATAGAGTACAGTACAGTACCATAGAGTACAGTACCATAGAGTACAGTACAGTACCATAGAGTTCAGTACCATAGAGTACAGTACAGTACCATAGAGTACAGTACCATAGAGTACAGTACAGTACCATAGTGTACAGTACCATAGAGTACAGTACAGTACCATAGAGTACAGTACTATAGAGTACAGTACAATACCATAGAGTACAGTACAGTACCATAGAGTCCAGTACCATAGAGTCCAGTACCATACCATAGAGTACAGTACAATACCATAGAGTCCAGTACCATAGAGTACAGTACAGTACTATAGAGTACAGTACTATAGAGTACAGTACAGTCCATAGAGTACAGTACCATAGAGTACAGTACAGTACCATAGAGTACAGTACTATAGAGTACAGTACAGTACCATAGAGTACAGTACCATAGAGTACAGTCCATAGAGTACAGTACCATAGAGTGCAGTACAGTACCATAGAGTACAGTACTATAGAGTACAGTACAGTACCATAGAGTACAGTACCATAGAGTACAGTCCATAGAGTACAGTACCATAGAGTACAGTACAGTACCATAGAGTACAGTCCATAGAGTACAGTCCATAGAGTACAGTACTATAGAGTACAGTACAGTCCATAGAGTACAGTACCATAGAGTACAGTACAGTACCATAGAGTCCAGTACCATAGAGTACAGTACAGTACCATAGAGTACAGTACCATAGAGTACAGTCCATAGAGTACAGTACCATAGTGTACAGTACAGTACCATAGAGTACAGTCCATAGAGTACAGTACCATAGAGTACAGTACCATAGAGTACAGTCCATAGAGTACAGTACCATAGAGTACAGTACCATAGAGTACAGTCCATAGAGTACAGTACCATAGAGTACAGTACTATAGAGAACAGTACCATAGAGTACAGTACCATAGAGTACAGTACAGTACCATAGAGTACAGTCCATAGAGTACAGTACAGTACCATAGAGTACAGTACCATAGAGTACAGTACCAAACAGAGACCATGTGTGACGCCAAGCATGGATTTGAAATTCAGTAGTGTATTCCTTTCAACCATTTTATTTATCATTGCATGTGATTGATTACATCGTTATGTTTATTCTAGCTGCTGTAAAATGTGGGTTGTGTGCTCTGTGAACTTAAACAACTCTACTGATCAGCGGCCCAGAGGGAGGCCCACACAACCTACGAAGTGGCAGCTGTCAACAAAAAAAGTTACCCGGTGGTTTCCGTTTTTGACAACTTGCTCCCGATCTGATCCTCTCCTTCATCTTCGGTCTTTCTCCTCCGCAAAGACCCATCCTCCTGATGCTCAGTAGTCAATGCACCGTCCATGGTGAGAAATATGAGTTAGAAGTCTATGACTGAACGGAAGACATAAACATGCATCAACGGCAGAATGTTGCATTGCTCATGTTCGGGACAGAGCGCGAAAGAAACATTTCCTTGTTTCCTGCGATTGGCTGCAGTTGTGCTGATGTTCAAAGCGTGTGTTTCGGCCAACGAATGACAGCTGAGATAAGGCGATCACGTGGAAGGTGTTTTTTGACAGCGACTGCCGTTAGTCGTGCTGTTGGACAGAAAACCCGGCATGGACTTTTGGCTCTGGTGGATTTTTGACCTCATACCGGCCACTATATGGCAATATAAACCCCTTGTCATTCTGACATGCCAGTCATTCAAAAGGTCACGTAAACACAGCGTATAAAAACATTAAGAACACCTTCCTAATATTGAGTTGCACCCCCCCCCCCCCCCAGATTAAAAAAAAAATAATAATAAAATATTTAACTTGGGAAGTCAGTTAGGAACAAATTCTTATTTACAATGACAGCCTAGGAACAGTGGGTTAACTGCCAGTGGGTTAACCTGAGCCCTAGGACCATGCCCCAGGAATACCTGACATGATGACTCCTTGCTGTCCCCAGTCCACCTGACTGTGCTGCTGCTCCAGTTTCAACTATTCTGCCTTATTATTATTCGACCATGCTGGTCATTTATGAACATTTGAACATCTTGACCATGTTTTGTTATAATCTCCACCCGGCACAGCCAGAAGAGGACTGGCCACCCCACATAGCCTGGTTCCTCTCTAGGTTTCTTCCTAGGTTTTGGCCTTTCTAGGGAGTTTTTCCTAGCCACCGTGCTTCTTCACCTGCATTGCTTGCTGTTTGGGGTTTTAGGCTGGGTTTCTGTACAGCACTTTGAGATATCAGCTGATGTACGAAGGGCTATATAAAATAAATTTGATTGATTGATTGATTGATTGATTGATTGTTCAGTGCCAGAACAACAGATTTTTACCTTGTCGGCTCAGGGATTCAATCTAGCAACCTTTCAGTTACTGGCCCAATGCTCTAACCACTAGGCTACCTGCCGCCCCAGATGCTCTAACCACTAGGCTAGCTGCCGCCCCAGATGCTCTAACCACTAGGCTACCTGCCGCCCCAGATGCTCTAACCACTAGGCTAGCTGCCGCCCCAGATGCTCTAACCACTAGGCTAGCTGCCGCCCCAGATGCTCTAACCACTAGGCTAGCTGCCGCCCCAGATGCTCTAACCACTAGGCTAGCTGCCGCCCCAGATGCTCTAACCACTAGGCTAGCTGCCGCCCCAGATGCTCTAACCACTAGGCTAGCTGCCGCCCCAGATGTTCTAACCACTAGGCTAGCTGCCGCCCCAGATGCTCTAACCACTAGGCTACCTGCTCTAACCACTAGGCTAGCTGCCGCCCCAGATGCTCTAACCACTAGGCTACCTGCCGCCCCAGATGCTCTAACCACTAGGCTACCTGCCGCCCCAGATGCTCTAACCACTAGGCTACCTGCCGCCCCAGATGCTCTAACCACTAGGCTACCTGCCGCCCCAGATGTTCTAACCACTAGGCTAGCTGCCGCCCCAGATGCTCTAACCACTAGGCTACCTGCCGCCCCAGATGCTCTAACCACTAGGCTACCTGCCGCCCCAGATGTTCTAACCACTAGGCTAGCTGCCGCCCCAGATGTTCTAACCACTAGGCTAGCTGCCGCCCCAGATGCTCTAACCACTAGGCTAGCTGCCGCCCCAGATGTTCTAACCACTAGGCTAGCTGCCGCCCCAGATGCTCTAACCACTAGGCTACCTGCCGCCCCAGATGCTCTAACCACTAGGCTAGCTGCCGCCCCAGATGCTCTAACCACTAGGCTAGCTGCCGCCCCAGATGCTCTAACCACTAGGCTACCTGCCGCCCCAGATGCTCTAACCACTAGGCTACCTGCCGCCCCAGATGCTCTAACCACTAGGCTAGCTGCCGCCCCAGATGCTCTAATCAGATTAGATTAGAGAGTTTATCAGTCACATGTACAGGGTTGACCATGTAATTACAGGGTACAGTGACGATCATAAGCTCTGAGGTCCAACAATACAGGGCTAAGTGAAATAAAAGTGACATCGAGAGCCACGTACAGTTCGCGTATTCAATGTAAAATAGCTAGGTGAGACAACCACATATCACAGCCGCAGCAAGTACAGTTCTCCTCAGTAAAGTAGCTATCAGCTAAGTCAGAGCTAGTAAGAGGGGGAAGAAAGGCTTTTTTTAATAAAAATCATTTTTTTGGCGGGGGTTGGGGTGAGGAGAGGCTGCGAGTCGTGGTGCTGTGGGATTATTTAAGATACTCTTTGAAGAAGTAGGGTTTCAGATGTTTTCAGAAGATGGGCAGGGACTCTGCTGTCCTAGCGTCAGGGGGAAGCTGGTTCCACCATTGGGATGCCAGGACAGAGAAGTTCTTTGACTGGGCTGAGCGGAACCTGCCCTCCTGTAGGGGTGGGAGGGGCCAAGAGACCAGAGGTGTCAGAACAGAGTTCTCAGGTTGGGGTGTTGGGTCTGTGCATCATGGAAGAGGTGTCAGAACAGAGTTCTCAGGTTGGGGTGTAGGGTCTGTGCATCATGGAAGAGGTGTCAGAACAGAGTTCTCAGGTTGGGGTGTCAGGTCTGAGCATCATGGAAGAGGTGTCAGAACAGAGTTCTCAGGTTGGGGTGTAGGGTCTGTGCATCATGGAAGAGGTGTCAGAACAGAGTTCTCAGGTTGGGGTGTTGGGTCTGTGCATCATGGAAGAGGTGTCAGAACAGAGTTCTCAGGTTGGGGTGTATCTGAGCATCATGGAAGAGGTGTCAGAACAGAGTTCTCAGGTTGGGGTGTATCTGAGCATCATGGAAGAGGTGTCAGAACAGAGTTCTCAGGTTGGGGTGTATCTGAGCATCATGGAAGAGGTGTCAGAACAGAGTTCTCAGGTTGGGGTGTTGGGTCTGTGCATCATGGAAGAGGTGTCAGAACAGAGTTCTCAGGTTGGGGTGTATCTGAGCATCATGGAAGAGGTGTCAGAACAGAGTTCTCAGGTTGGGGTGTTGGGTCTGTGCATCATGGAAGAGGTGTCAGAACAGAGTTCTCAGGTTGGGGTGTAGGGTCTGTGCATCATGGAAGAGGTGTCAGAACAGAGTTCTCAGGTTGGGGTGTAGGGTCTGTGCATCATGGAAGAGGTGTCAGAACAGAGTTCTCAGGTTGGGGTGTAGGGTCTGTGCATCATGGAAGAGGTGTCAGAACAGAGTTCTCAGGTTGGGGTGTTGGGTCTGTGCATCATGGAAGAGGTGTCAGAACAGAGTTCTCAGGTTGGGGTGTAGGGTCTGTGCATCATGGAAGAGGTGTCAGAACAGAGTTCTCAGGTTGGGGTGTAGGGTCTGTGCATCATGGAAGAGGTGTCAGAACAGAGTTCTCAGGTTGGGGTGTAGGGTCTGAGCATCATGGAAGAGGTGTCAGAACAGAGTTCTCAGGTTGGGGTGTAGGGTCTGTGCATCATGGAAGAGGTGTCAGAACAGAGTTCTCAGGTTGGGGTGTAGGGTCTGAGCATCATGGAAGAGGTGTCAGAACAGAGTTCTCAGGTTGGGGTGTTGGGTCTGAGCATCATGGAAGAGGTGTCAGAACAGAGTTCTCAGGTTGGGGTGTTGGGTCTGAGCATCATGGAAGAGGTGTCAGAACAGAGTTCTCAGGTTGGGGTGTTGGGTCTGAGCATCATGGAAGAGGTGTCAGAACAGAGTTCTCAGGTTGGGGTGTTGGGTCTGAGCATCATGGAAGAGGTGTCAGAACAGAGTTCTCAGGTTGGGGTGTAGGGTCTGAGCATCATGGAAGAGGTGTCAGAACAGAGTTCTCAGGTTGGGGTGTAGGGTCTGTGCATCATGGAAGAGGTGTCAGAACAGAGTTCTCAGGTTGGGGTGTATCTGAGCATCATGGAAGAGGTGTCAGAACAGAGTTCTCAGGTTGGGGTGTATCTGAGCATCATGGAAGAGGTGTCAGAACAGAGTTCTCAGGTTGGGGTGTTGGGTCTGTGCATCATGGAAGAGGTGTCAGAACAGAGTTCTCAGGTTGGGGTGTAGGGTCTGTGCATCATGGAAGAGGTGTCAGAACAGAGTTCTCAGGTTGGGGTGTTGGGTCTGTGCATCATGGAAGAGGTGTCAGAACAGAGTTCTCAGGTTGGGGTGTAGGGTCTGTGCATCATGGAAGAGGTGTCAGAACAGAGTTCTCAGGTTGGGGTGTAGGGTCTGTGCATCATGGAAGAGGTGTCAGAACAGAGTTCTCAGGTTGGGGTGTAGGGTCTGTGCATCATGGAAGAGGTGTCAGAACAGAGTTCTCAGGTTGGGGTGTAGGGTCTGAGCATCATGGAAGAGGTGTCAGAACAGAGTTCTCAGGTTGGGGTGTAGGGTCTGTGCATCATGGAAGAGGTGTCAGAACAGAGTTCTCAGGTTGGGGTGTATCTGAGCATCATGGAAGAGGTGTCAGAACAGAGTTCTCAGGTTGGGGTGTATCTGAGCATCATGGAAGAGGTGTCAGAACAGAGTTCTCAGGTTGGGGTGTAGGGTCTGTGCATCATGGAAGAGGTGTCAGAACAGAGTTCTCAGGTTGGGGTGTAGGGTCTGAGCATCATGGAAGAGGTGTCAGAACAGAGTTCTCAGGTTGGGGTGTTGGGTCTGAGCATCATGGAAGAGGTGTCAGAACAGAGTTCTCAGGTTGGGGTGTCAGGTCTGAGCATCATGGAAGAGGTGTCAGAACAGAGTTCTCAGGTTGGGGTGTAGGGTCTGTGCATCATGGAAGAGGTGTCAGAACAGAGTTCTCAGGTTGGGGTGTTGGGTCTGAGCATCATGGAAGAGGTGTCAGAACAGAGTTCTCAGGTTGGGGTGTCAGGTCTGAGCATCATGGAATACATACATAATCAGACATCTCAAGCCCCCATCAAAGGTTTGGTATAAAACTGTCTAGTGTTTAGTTTTTAACTCATGGGACTCTGTTGGCTGACTTTATCATTTTCTTTTGAACTTGTGCCAAAACACACAATGTCCCTTGAGAAAACACTCTCATAGTCTATTCACCATAGAACCCAGCCCCAGCATGCATTGGGACTGTCAGGTATAGACACCGGAATTAACTATGAAGGATGCAGGAATGTATGGGGACTCGGGATGAGTCCCAAATGGCACCCTATTCCCGTATTCAATGTACA
>NC_092158.1:91424773-91474773 GCF_045791955.1 Oncorhynchus clarkii lewisi | reverse complement strand
TTGTTTTGGTTTACAAGGGAGTGGGTATTGTTTTGGTTTACAAGGGAGTGGGTATTGTTTTGGTTTACAAGGGAGTGCGTATTGTTTTGGTTTACAAGGGAGTGCGTATTGTTTTGGTTTATAAGGGAGTGCGTATTGTTTTGGTTTATAAGGGAGTGTGTATTGTTTTGGTTTATAAGGGAGTGGGTATTGTTTTGGTTTTACAAGGGAGTGTGTATTGTTTTGGTTTACAAGGGAGTGCGTATTGTTTTGGTACAGCGCGCTAATAGACTTCCAGCGTATTGGATTCAATGTGACTGAGGAGTACTTTCATTATGTAATGTCTCTGTGTCAAGCCAAGCCGAGGAGCCATGTGACAGTCTTGTATTGCCATGTGACAGTCTTGTATTGCGATAGAAGGCTATGGCCGTGAGATACCCGTGGAATTAGAATACTTACAGCAGTGGCCTCAGGCATTGGTTACCTTATAGCCAATCAGCATGTACGATCAGAGAGTATCAGTGTATCAGTGCGTGTGGTGTAACCAAGGTGATCGAATTTCATGCTGACCCCCTTCCTGAAACACACCGTCCAGGGCCAGGAACAATGGCCAATATGCACACCACACACTCACACACACACACACACACACACACACACACACACACACACACACACACACACACACACACACACACACACACACACACACACACACACACCACACACACACACACACACACACACACACACCACACACACACACACACACACACACACACACACACACACACACACACACACACACAGTGTCCAAGGCCCATCTGTATATGTAATGTCAACAGTACTGTAGTTGGTGTTGAGCTTGTTGTTGATTTGTCCATTCACCCTGAAGCTCTGAAACAACCTGTAGGCTGATTGGTCGACACGACATTTACAAACCTCCACATTTTAGAGTTAGTTTTTGCATGAACAGGGTGTGTGAAGTAGGCACAACTAAGATGATCTAGGTTTTTAGGACAAACAAGTCAATTGAATGGACATTGTATGATTTGAATGGACATTGCTAAGATTGGAGGAAAAAGAAAGGAACAGAGAGAGTAGCTTTAAATTCATGCCTTTTGGGCAGGAATGACATATCTTCTCGTTCAATGTCGTCATGTCCTATATTGCAACGTGTCTTAGTCCCTCGACAGCTTGTAAAACCTTGCAGAAGGCAGCATGTTTCAATGTGCAAATCAGAACACTTAACCTTACAAAACAATGGCTTCTTCTAAATGTGTGGCTCAGAGAGCAGAGGAGGACAAAAGGAGAGGTCTGAATCCACAGAGCAGGAAACTGAGTCGACACACTGGGGACCAGTTTAGCATATTCATTCAGTTCAGTCATTACTTCATTACTCTTTAGGCCATCCAGTAGAATCCAAATTAATTAGTCCAACGGTAACTATGGGGATTATTTTAGTAAGTGTTTCTTCCTTCAGACAAAAAAAAAACATACTTCTGGATTAAATCGTTATTACAACGAATCCCAACTAAATTAATCCATATTGCTTTGTTCTCTAAATGCAGTAGACAATACAGTGGGGCAAAAAAGTATTTAGTCAGCCACCAATTGTGCAAGTTCTCCCACTTAAAAAGATGAGAGAGGCCTGTCATTTTCATCATAGGTACACTTCAACTATGACAGACACAATGAGAAAAAATCCAGAAAATCACATTGTAGGATTTTTAATGAATTTATTTGCAAATTATGGTGGAAAATAAGTATTTGGTCACCTACAAACAAGAAAGATTTCTGACTCTCACAGACCTGTAACTTCTTCTTTAAGAGGCTCCTCTGTCCTCCACTCATTACCTGTATTAATGGCACCTGTTTGAACTTGTTATCAGTATAAAAGACACCTGTCCACAACCTCAAACAGTCACACTCCAGCCATGTGGTCTATGTAACCACCTTCTATATCAACTCTGATTGGTCTGTGAATACAGGAAATAATCATGATGTAACCACTTTCTATATCAACTCTGATTGGTCTGTGAATATGAAGTGGGGATAATTTTGACATCACTACTGTGAATGGACTATAAGAAAATCCTCTAAAACAATGTGTCCAGCCTTCATGGAGCAGCCAGTCAGCATGGAGCAGCCAGTCAGCATGGAGCAGCCAGAGCTGCCAGTCATCATGGAGCAGCCAGTCAGCATGGAGCAGCCAGAGCTGCCAGTCGACCAGACTCTCCCAGATCTGCCAGTCGACCAGACTCTCCCAGATCTGCCAGTCGACCAGACTCTCCCAGATCTGCCAGTCGACCAGACTCTTCCAGATCTGCCAGTCGACCAGACTCTTCCAGATCTGCCAGTCGACCAGACTCTTCCAGATCTGCCAGTCGACCAGACTCTTCCAGATCTGCCAGTCGACCAGACTCTTCCAGATCTGCCAGTCGACCAGACTCTTCCAGATCTGCCAGTCGACCAGACTCTTCCAGATCTGCCAGTCGACCAGACTCTTCCAGATCTGCCAGTCGACCAGACTCTTCCAGATCTGCCAGTCAGCCAGGATCTGCCGAAACCACCAGCCAGCCTGGATCTGGTAGATTCATCAACCTGCCTGAGCTTCCTCTCACTCCTGAGCTTCCTCTCACTCCTGAGCTTCCCCTCAGTCCCGAGCTGCTCCGTGTGTGTGAGTGTGTGTGTGTGTGTGTGTGTGTGTGTGTTCACAATTCATGTGCACACTTTCATTTTAATTAGGGCATTTTAATTTAATCATGGTGGTAATATCAAAGCTCTGTACTAAACCCATTGTGTGTGTTGGCAGAGCCAGATTAAACAGACAGCAGCTGTACTCTCTGGGGATTATATCCTACTTTGTCCCAAATTGCATCCTATTCCCTGTATAGTGCACTACTTATGACCAGGGCCCATAGGGGCCTCTGGGCTCAGGGTCAAATTTAGTGCACTATACAGGGAATAGGGTGCCATTTGGGACACAGACATATATCTGCTGGAGCAGAATGGATCCGGATGATCACTGTAAATTCACTTAGAGGGAAGGGAAAGCCGGGCCGGGAAGCACAGAGGAAACACAGTATCACATGCTGCCAGCCGTGGGTAATATAACTGTTATTCCTATTGAAGTCCCCTGGCAGCCGTGGGTAATAGAACTGGAAGTCATTCCTATTGAAGTCATTCCTATTGAAGTCATTCCTATTGAAGTCCCCTGACAGCCGTGGGTAATAGAACTGGAAGTCATTCCTATTGAAGTCATTCCTATTGAAGTCATTCCTATTGAAGTAATTCCCATTGAAGTCCCTGACTGCCGTGGGTAATAGAACTGGAAGTCATTCCTATTGAAGTCCCCTGACAGCCGTGGGTAATAGAACTGGAAGTCATTCCTATTGAAGTCATTCCTATTGAAGTCATTCCTATTGAAGTCCCCTGACAGCCGTGGGTAATAGAACTGGAAGTCATTCCTATTGAAGTCATTCCTATTGAAGTCATTCCTATTGAAGTAATTCCCATTGAAGTCCCTGACTGCCGTGGGTAATAGAACTGGAAGTCATTCCTATTGAAGTCCCCTGACAGCCGTGGGTAATAGAAGTGGAAGTCATTCCTATTGAAGTCATTCCTATTGAAGTTATTCCTATTGAAGTCATTCCTATTGAAGTCATTCCTATTGAAGTCCCCTGACAGCCATGGGTAATAGAACTGGAAGTCATTCCTATTGAAGTCCCCTGACAGCCGTGGGTAATAGAAGTGGAAGTCATTCCTATTGAAGTCCCCTGGCAGCCGTGGGTAATAGAACTGGAAGTCATTCTTATTGAAGTCATTCCTATTGAAGTCCCCTGACAGCCGTGGGTAATAGAACTGGAAGTCATTCCTATTGAAGTCATTCCTATTGAAGTCCCCTGACAGCCGTGGGTAATAGAACTGGAAGTCATTCCTATTGAAGTCATTCCTATTGAAGTCATTCCTATTGAAGTCCCCTGACAGCCGTGGGTAATAGGATTGGAAGTCATTCCTATTGAAGTCATTCGTATTGAAGTCATTCCTATTGAAGTCATTCCTATTGAAGTCCCCTGACAGCCGTGGGTAATAGGATTGGAAGTCATTCCTATTGAAGTCCCCTGACAGCCGTGGGTAATAGAACTGGAAGTTATTCCTATTGAAGTCATTCCTATTGAAGTCACCTGACAGCCGTGGGTAATAGAACTGGAAGTCATTCCTATTGAAGTCATTCCTATTGAAGTCATTCCTATTGAAGTCCCTGACTGCCGTGGGTAATAGAACTGGAAGTCATTCCTATTGAAGTCATTCCTATTGAAGTCATTCCTATTGAAGTTATTCCCATTGAAGTCCCCTGGCAGCCGTGGGTAATAGAACTGGAAGTCATTCCTATTGAAGTCCCCTGACAGCCGTGGGTAATAGGATTGGAAGTCATTCCTATTGAAGTCATACCTATTGAAGTCCTCTGACAGCCGTGGGTAATAGAACTGGAAGTCATTCCTATTGAAGTCCCCTGACAGCCGTGGGTAATAGAAGTGGAAGTCATTCCTATTGAAGTCCCCTGGCAGCCGTGGGTAATAGAACTGGAAGTCATTCCTATTGAAGTCCCCTGACAGCCGTGGGTAATAGAAGTGGAAGTCATTCCTATTGAAGTCCCCTGGCAGCCGTGGGTAATAGAAGTGGAAGTCATTCCTATTGAAGTCCCCTGACAGCCGTGGGTAATAGAACTGGAAGTCACTCCTATTGAAGTCATTCCTATTGAAGTCCCCTGGCAGCTGTGGGTAATAGAACTGGAAGTAATTCCTATTGAAGTCCCCTGACAGCCGTGGGTAATAGAACTGGAAGTCATTCCTATTGAAGTCATTCCTATTGAAGTCCCTGACTGCCGTGGGTAATAGAACTGGAAGTCATTCCTATTGAAGTCCCCTGACAGCCGTGGGTAATAGGATTGGAAGTCACTCCTATTGAAGTCCCCTGACAGCCGTGGGTAATAGGATTGGAAGTCATTCCTATTGAAGTCATTCGTATTGAAGTCATTCCTATTGAAGTCATTCCTATTGAAGTCATTCCTATTGAAGTCCCCTGACAGCCGTGGGTAATAGGATTGGAAGTCATTCCTATTGAAGTTCCCTGACAGCCGTGGGTAATAGAACTGGAAGTTATTCCTATTGAAGTAATTCCTATTGAAGTCACCTGACAGCCGTGGGTAATAGAACTGGAAGTCATTCCTATTGAAGTCATTCCTATTGAAGTCATTCCTATTGAAGTTATTCCCATTGAAGTCCCCTGGCAGCCGTGGGTAATAGAACTGGAAGTCATTCCTATTGAAGTCCCCTGACAGCCGTGGGTAATAGAAGTGGAAGTCATTCCTATTGAAGTCATTCCTATTGAAGTCCTCTGACAGCCGTGGGTAATAGAACTGGAAGTCATTCCTATTGAAGTCCCCTGACAGCCATGGGTAATAGAACTGGAAGTCATTCCTATTGAAGTCCCCTGACAGCCGTGGGTAATAGAAGTGGAAGTCATTCCTATTGAAGTCCCCTGGCAGCCGTGGGTAATAGAACTGGAAGTCATTCCTATTGAAGTCCTCTGACAGCCGTGGGTAATAGAACTGGAAGTCATTCCTATTGAAGTCATTCCTATTGAAGTCATTCCTATTGAAGTCCCCTGACAGACGTGGGTAATAGAACTGGAAGTTATTCCTATTGAAGTCATTCCTATTGAAGTCCCCTGGCAGGCTTCAATAAGACGACAGGCAGGCAACACACACACTTTCACACGTGGTACGTTGATCAGCTAAGGTGTGGTAGGTAGATCAGCTAAGGTGTGGTAGGTAGATCAGCTAAGGTGTGGTACGTTGATCAGCTAAGGTGTAGTAGGTAGATCAGCTAAGGTGTGGTACGTTGATCAGCTAAGGTGTGGTAGGTAGATCAGCTAAGGTGTGGTAGGTAGATCAGCTAAGGTGTGGTAGGTAGATCAGCTAAGGTGTGGTAGGTAGATCAGCTAAGGTGTGGTAGGTATCTGAAGGGTTTCACAGACAATGTGCCACATATAGATGTCATGTTAACCCAGGTTTTACGTAACAGGCCAAGTCAACCAGTTTGAATACTGATAACACATCCTTTCCTTGAAGCGATCTCTGATCTGACATGGATGGATGGACGCAAGGTACGTATGTTGACAAACCTCTCTCCCAGAACCACAGGAGAGAACCACAGGAGAGAACCACAGGAGAGAACCACTGGAGAGAACCACTGGAGAGAACCACAGGAGAGAACCACTGGAGAGAACCACAGGAGAGAACCACAGGAGATCAACCACAGGAGAGAACCACTGGAGAGAACCACAGGAGAGAACCACAAGAGAGAACCACAGGAGAGAACCACAGGAGAGAACCACTGGAGAGAACCACAGGAGAGAACCACAGGAGATCAACCACAGGAGAGAACCACTGGAGAGAACCACTGGAGATCAACCACAGGAGAGAACCACTGGAGAGAACCACTGGAGAGACCCACAGGAGAGAACCACGGGAGAGAACCACAGGAGAGAACCACAGGAGAGAACCACGGGAGAGAATCACTGGAGAGAACCACAGGAGAGAACCACTGGAGAGACCCACAGGAGAGAATCACTGGAGAGAACCACAGGAGAGAACCACTGGAGAGAACCACAGGAGAGAACCACAGGAGAGAATCACTGGTGAGAACCACAGGAGAGAACCACCTGTTTTCTCCCCCCTGATTTGCTTTGGGGTCTGTGTTATTAAAGAATAACATCAACTGTCAACACCAGGATGACTCATAACAGCCCAGTCCTCATGCCTGGCTGGTTGTGTGAAGCCTCGCTCGCTCACTGACTGAGGCATTTGAATCTCCTCAGTTACATCTGGCCCAAATGACACCCTAAGTCCCAATCCCTATACACTACCCGTATGGGCTCTGGTCAAAACCAGTGTACTGCATATAGAATTGGGTGCCATTTGGGACTCTGACAGTTTGATTGAGCGGGTTGATTTACCCAGCATGCCCTGGTCTTTTAAAGTGTTGGAGCCTGGAGGGGCGAGCTGAGTCATTGCTCCGGCGACGTCACGGCTACGTCATGACAACATGTCCTGACAGATACTTCCTACACCAGACGGACTGACAGATTCAAGTCTTATCGCAGTACGGATGGATGACTGTGAACTGTTACTTGAATAAAAGAGACGTCATGATAGGACAGTAGTAGGGGAGATAAGTGGGGGTTGTTTTCGGACACTCCCATACCTCCTCCTCCTTTCCTCATTCCTTTTTACACCTCTCGATGGCCATTCCTAGAAGCCATGATTGTAAAAAGTCAATCATTGGACAACTGGAGTGATAAGTGGAGTTTGTGCCTCTTGGTTTCCACCCGGTTATGTCAGAACTAACAGAGAGCATTGATCATGTGTGTAATGAGAGGTCCCATGGGGGGGGGGGGGGGGGGGGGGGGGGGTTCTCTGGTACTAACTGAGCGGCTGTGAAATGAGACTATTAACTTGTTGGTTGTATTCCTGAGCAGGCAAAGCAGGGTGGAGAAGTATATTGACAGAGAGGGCTGAGTGATGTTACTAAGAACTAGGAGCAGCAGGGAAACTTCTGTGTAAATATTTAGTATAGTTTGTACTTTTCCGTTGGTGGGGTGAGGGCAGATGAGGGCATATAAAATAAAATAAAAATGTTATTTGTCAAATGCTTAATAAACAACAGGTGTAGACTAACAGTGAAATGTTTCCTATCGGGTCCTTCTCAACAACGCAGAGAGACAAATAGAGAATTAACAACACAAGGAATTAATACACAATGAGTAATGATAACTTGGCTATATACACGGGGTAGATATGTACATATAGGTAGGGATAAAGTGACTAGACAACAGGATAGAACCACCAGATAGTCTGGGTAGCTATTAGTTAACCATTTAACTAACTATTTAGCAAGTCTTATGACTTGGGTGTAGAAGCTGTTCAGGGTCCTGTTGGTTCTAGACTTGGTGCATCGGTACCGCTTGCCGTGGGGTAGCAGAGAGAACCCTCTTCAACAACAACCGTGTATGTAGACTGGTAGATATGATATCTATGTGTACCAGGGTCATCACTATCAGACAATTGGAGAATGGCGTTTGGTATTTTATTAGGATCCCCATTAGCTGTTGCGAAAGCAGAAGCTCCTCTTCCTGGTGTCCACACAAAACATGACATAATACAGAACATTAATAGACAAGAACAGCTCAAGGAGAGAACTACATGAAAAAAAATAGAAATGCACATGTAGCTTAAATGACAGTGGGTGTTGGTTCACTCTGAGGCCAATTTGTGTTTCCTTTGTAATTTTCTTTTGTGTGTTTCTAATTTTGTAACACTTCTCTTGAACCAGGAAGTGTTGCTGTGTGGAACAGGCTGACAGGATGTTGTTATTCAAGTGATGCTGTAGTGTTTTTTATGCCTTTCCTGTTTTAACCAGATACACAGGCTGGGGTTTACACACAGGGTGTGCGCCCCAAATGGCACCACATTCCATATAGTACATTACTTTTGACCTAAAGTAGTGCACTATTTAGACAACGATAGGGTTCCATTGGGGTTACACAAACAGGGAATCCGGTTTCACCTGGTTTTACAGGCCATCTCTCCATTTCCTTGTCATCCCATGCCTAAAGACACACCCGGACTCCCCGATTGATCAACATGTCCTTTTTAATGTTTACAAAGAGGTTGAGATTGAGATTTTTATGTTTTAAATTATATATTTGTCTTATTTCTTATGTAGGCCTACTATTACACAATGTTGATTAATTAAATACATTAAAAAATAACTGTAGATTGATGTGTCTCAATATACTGTGCAATAATTTCATCTCAACATAAAAGCTTGTTGTAGAGGTTATTAAAAACGAGAAAAACACACTGTGAACAGGACAGTTAGATAATACCCTATGCTAGCTTTTACGTGTCATGCTGGACAAAGGAAATTGATTCAACCCTGGCTTTGTTGTTATTGTGTCAATGCAAGCCCTTCCCAGCCCCAGCGCCCCTCCCCCATGCCAGATATTTTGCCATGGCCAGCCGTTGCTAAGGGAAGTGACGACACCGACGTACAACAGATTGCTGAACGACGAGAAGTCGCATATTAACTATGTGGAAAAAGCCAGACGCAGAGACAGTGGTGAAAGAACATAGCAAAAATACAAGGGCAACGTCTTCAAAATCCATCTTCATCTTCGGGAAAAGCAATTCGGGATGATATTGAAAATAGCAAGAGCATAAACTACACACGTTAACCTTCAAAACAAACCCAGTATTATGATTTTATGACATTAGGATTGTTTTAAAAAGAGAGGTGAAAGATAGTTTGTTGGATTGTAGCTAGGGACAGTGTTACTATATCCGGATAGATAGACTACGGGAAGCAGAAAGAAGAGAGAGAAAAATAAACCGTTTCTGGAAATAATTTTGCCTTTAAAAAATATATTTGGACTAAAACTTTTTGGGACTTTTGCCTGAAACATTTTTTTTGTGGATTTTGAGCTAGCTTGCTAGCTGTAAATTGTCAATCATGGAATTGAGAGTGGGAAACCGATACAGACTGGGCAGAAAAATTGGAAGTGGTTCGTTTGGAGATATTTATTTGGGTAAGTTTCTAATATAAAACAGTTAATAGTATTTATTTTCCTCATCTGTTATTTTAGCTTTTTTTTAAAAAAAGTCTATGGATGAAAGTGCTTGCTGCTCATCCCTTTCGACTCTCAGCTGAGATCAAACTGGCCTCAGGTCCAGGTGGATAAGGGGCCTAACAAGTTGATAAGACATTATCAAATAAAATGCATGGACATTACAAACTGTCCGTGGCCTAACCTAGATAACATGATGGATGGTATTTTGTCTGTTTTTCATTGATTATTTTCATTCAGCTTCAGCTGATTCATTGGGGGTGAGGTAGAGCAAGGTCATGTTTGTGACACAGAAACTGATGCAGGCCTGTGTGTGTGTGTGTGTCCAACTTCCATCAGGGTAGGTTATGATGAGGGCTCATACCCTCACTTACCTCATATTTGTTTTACTTGCAAACAACAACTGGGCTAGACCTAGTTGGATCACTTGTTACTCTGGTTTTAACAACACCGCAAACCAAACTAGATTAAAAAGGACAACATTATTGTCAAATAATATACATTTTCTTTTGCAAAGCGTTTTGTTACAGTGTGCACTACTGATTATGCCTCCTAGCCACGTCTTATTGCGCTGAAAGGACTGGATAATTAGCTATATATTAAGGACTCCACCACCTTGCCCACTGGCAGGCTTCAGGGCCTATCCAATTCTTTCTGCCCCAGGCTACGTGAAGCACTAATGTGTAGGAGTCTAGGGGTTGATTTGGAATCAGCCAGCAGTGTAGGAGTCTAGGGGTTGATTTGGAATCAGCCAGCAGTGTAGGAATCTAGGGGTCAGCCGGCAGTGTAGGAGTCTAGGGGTTGATTTGGAATCAGCCAGCAGTGTAGGAATCTAGGGGTCAGCCAGCAGTGTAGGAGTCTAGGGGTTGATTTGGAATCAGCCAGCAGTGTAGGAGTCTAGGGGTCAGCCGGCAGTGTAGGAGTCTAGGGGTCAGCCGGCAGTGTAGGAATCTAGGGGTCAGCCGGCAGTGTAGGAGTCTAGGGGTCAGCCGGCAGTGTAGGAGTCTAGGGGTCAGCCGGCAGTGTAGGAGTCTAGGGGTCAGCCGGCAGTGTAGGAGGCTAGGGGTCAGCCGGCAGTGTAGGAGGCTAGGGGTTGATTTGGAATCAGCCAGCAGTGTAGGAGTCTAGGGGTCGAAATCTGTCTGTAGTTTGTCATGATTGACCGCCGACCTTGCCCCTTATTGTCCTGGAACCAGTGTTGAGGAGCAGGGGCTGTTTTGTCCTGGAACCAGTGTTGAGGAGCAGGGGCTGTATTGTCCTGGAACCAGGGTTGAGGAGCAGGGGCTGTATTGTCCTGGAACCAGGGTTGAGGAGCAGGGGCTGTATTGTCCTGGAACCAGGGTTGGAGGAGCATGGGCTCTATTGTCCTGGAACTAGGGTTGGAGGAGCAGGGGCTCTATTGTCCTGGAACCAGGTTTGGAGGAGCAGGGGCTCTATTGTCCTGGAACTAGGGTTGGAGGAGCAGGGGCTCTATTCTCCTGGAGCCAGGGTTGGAGGAGCATGGGCTCTATTGTCCTGGAACTAGGGTTGGAGGAGCAGGGGCTCTATTGTCCTGGAACCAGGGTTGGAGGAGCAGGGGCTCTATTGTCCTGGAACCAGGTTTGGAGGAGCAGGGGCTCTATTCTCCTGGAACCAGGGTTGGAGGAGCAGGGGCTCTATTGTCCTGGAACCAGGGTTGAGGAGCAGGGGCTTTATTGTCCTGGAACCAGGGTTGGAGGAGCAGGGGCTCTATTGTCCTGGAACCAGGGTTGGAGGAGCAGGGGCTCTATTGTCCTGGGACCAGGGTTGGAGGAGCAGGGGCTCTATTGTCCTGGAACCAGGGTTGGAGGAGCAGGGGCTCTATTGTCCTGGAACCAGGGTTGGAGGAGCAGGAGCTCTATTGTCCTGGAAACAGTGTTGGAGGAGCAGGGGCTGTATTGTCCTGGTGTTGTCCTAGACTAGTGCACTGGTGGTCTTTGTCTGGTGTGGTACTCTCAGTCTCTGGTGGGGTGTTGGGCTGGGTGTGAATATATACAGACCAACACTGTCTTTGAGACAAACTAGACTTGCTGCGGTATGAGTGGTCTACTAATGCTTTCCCTCTGTGTTCAGGTTGGAGTCGGAACAGAACAGTGTCTGGTCTCCCGAGTGGTGCGGTGGTCTAAGGCATTGCATCGCTGTGCTAGCTGTGCCGCTAGAGATTCTGGGTTCGAGTCCAGGGTCTGTCGCAGTCGGCCGCAACCGGGAGACCCATGGGGCGGCGCACAATTGGCCCAGCGTCGTCCGGGTTTGGGGAGGGTTTGGCCGGCAGGGATGTCCTTGTCGCATCGCGCTCTAGCGACTCCTGTGGCGGGCAGGGAGCATGACAGCTGACACGGTCGCCAGGTGTACGGTGTTTCCTCCGACACTTTGGTGCGGCTGGCTTCCGGGTTAAGTGGGCATTCTGTCAAGAAGCAGTGCGGCTTGGTTGGGTTGTGTTTCGGAGGATGCATGGCTCTCGACCTTCACCTCTCCCGAGTCCGTATGGGAGTTGCAGCGAGGGGGCAAGACTGTAACTACCAATTGGATACAAGGAAATTGGTGGAGAAAAAGGGGTAAAAAAGAACAGTGGCTGCCCTCTGTGTTCAGGTTTGGGGTTGTGTTCGTTCGGGCACAAAGCAAGCGTTTGTTATTGGACAGCTACAGATAGAACCTCCTAGTTTCGCCTAATTTTCTAACGCTTCGTCCTTCGTGCCAACTGAACAAGACCCAGGTTGTGTTGTTCTGCTGGAGACTCTGACTGTTGTCTCCAGTGTGTCTGTCAGGACTGCTGATGTCTTGTGTAGGTCACCACCATTACCTAGTTATATAATATGACCGTAATGTGTCTCTGTTGCAGAGCGACGCAGAACAATGATAACACTGGTGTGTTGGTGTCAGTGACTGTGTCCTGACACAGGGTGCTTCCCAAATCCACATTTCACACTATTCCCTATATTGTCCACTACTTTTGACCACAGCTCTATGGGCCCTGTTCAAAAGTAGTGCACTATATAGGGAATATAGTTAAATTTGGGACGTGACCTGTCTCACATTGATGAGAGGAAGCCATTCTAGACTATAGAGAAACACCCCTGGTCTTTAATAAGGGCGTAGGCAGCCTGGCAGCTCACACACACAGAAGTGATGTACAACCTGTGGCGACGTGAGCGATCTCTTTATTGCATGTTTGTACAGTACATCCCCGTTGGTAGATTAGCTGCTCTCACAGCAACAGCTGTACCTGTGGAGAAGCCAGCCTACATGCTGCTTACAATGTGTTGCTGTCAGATGTGTTTTCTTGGTGGAGGTCTGAATTTCACTCCCTCTTGTGTAGCGTTGTAAAATTCAGGTAATTTCCCCTAAATTGCCTTATTTCATCATCGGCTTCCAGGAATCTTCCAACTAGATTCAGAACGCTTCACCTGAGTTCTGATGTTCTCAGCCTTCACCCGAGCTCTGGCGTTCTCAGCCTTCACCCGAGCTCTGACGCTCTCAGCCTTCACCCGAGCTCTGGCGTTCTCAGCCTTCACCCGAGCTCTGGCGTTCTCAGCCTTCACCCGAGCTCTGGCGTTCTCAGCCTTCACCCGAGTTCTGACGTTCTCAGCCTTCACCGAAGCTCCGACGTTTTCAGCCTTCACCCGAGTTCTGACGTTCTCAGCCTTCACCGGAGCTCTGACGTTCTCATCCTTCACCCGAGCTCTGACGTTCTCATCCTTCACCCGAGCTCTGACGTTCTCATCCTTCACCCGAGCTCTGACGTTCTCAGCCTTCACCCGAGCTCTGACGTTCTCATCCTTCACCCGAGCTCTGACGTTCTCATCCTTCACCCGAGCTCTGACGTTCTCATCCTTCACCCGAGCTCTGACGTTCTCATCCTTCACCCGAGCTCTGACGTTCTCAGCCTTCACCCGAGCTCTGACGCTCTCATCCTTCACCCGAGCTCTGACGTTCTCAGCCTTCACCCGAGCTCTGACGCTCTCATCCTTCACCCGAGCTCTGACGCTCTCAATTCTGAAAGAAATAAATCAAATAGTTTACTCTTCCTTAACTAGTTGACCCTTTAGTTGGGGTCAGAATGGAAGACCTGTCCCTTACCTCATTCACACACAACATTCCTTTTCCCTGTGAGAACTGTGTGTGTGTGTGTGTGTGTGCGTGTGAACTGTGTGTGCGTCTCTTTGTGTCTTGCACGTTGTAACAGACCACTCCACCAAAGCCCCTGTTGTGAGATGTATGTGATGTAATGATGTCGCAGGGTGCGTACCAAACGGGCCCCCTATTCCCTATGTAGTGCACTACTATTGACCAGGGCCTACATAGGGAATAGGGTGCCCTTTGCAGACACAGAGAAGGGCAGAACAGAGATGTCCTTGGAGCCAGAGAGTTATTGTTACAGCCAGCTGCTCTTAATGCCCTGTTCAGACACAACTACCTGATCCATCGCCGTTGGCTGAGTCCCAAATGGCCCCCTGTATGGTCATAAGCAGTGCACTATTTAGAGGAAAGGGTGCCATTTGGCACTAAGCTAATAAGTATCCTGTTCCATGCTTGTTTTCTCTCCTACAAACCCCTGTAGCTGTTTGCTTTCATGTGTAGATAGAAGATGGATGGAAGGCCGCTCACTCTGGTTCACTTCATACAATGGTGTAATCATGTTCTATCCCCTGTGTGTGTGTGTGTGTGTGTGTGTGTGTGTGTGTGTTGAGGTAATCATGGTTTTGAGCACAGCTGGAATCTCTTAAGGGTCTCGGTAGCGTGCTGTGTTCTGTTCTGTGTTCCTGGTGCTGTAAAGACCCGGTGTGTGTGTGTGTGTGTTGTCATAGGCAACGAGACGTGAGGATGAGGTCAGTGTTTGGCCTGTGATTGGAGAACTGGGATGTAGTTCAACAGGGTGACACTTTCCTAATGTGCATCCCAAAGGACACCCTATTCCCTATTTAGTGCACTACTTTTGACCAGAGTTCTATGGGCCCTGGCACCCTATTCCCTATTTAGTGCACTACTTTTGACCAGAGTTCTATGGGCCCTGGCACCCTATTCCCTATTTAGTGCACTACTTTTGACCAGAGTTCTATGGGCCCTGGCACCCTATTCCCTATTTAGTGCACTACTTTTGACCAGAGTTCTATGGGCCCTGGCACCCTATTCCCTATTTAGTGCACTACTTTTGACCAGAGTTCTATGGGCCCTGGCACCCTATTCCCTATTTAGTGCACTACTTTTGACCAGAGTTCTATGGGCCCTGGCACCCTATTCCCTATTTAGTGCACTACTTTTGACCAGAGTTCTATGGGCCCTGGCACCCTATTCCCTATTTAGTGCACTACTTTTGACCAGAGTTCTATGGGCCCTGGCACCCTATTTCCTATTTAGTGCACTATTTTTAATGGCCCTGGTCAAAAGTAGTGCACTATATAGGGAATAGGGTGCCATAGGGCCCTGTTCAAAGTAGTGCACTATATAGGGAATAGGGTGCCATAGGGCCCTGTTCAAAGTAGTGCACTATATAGGGAATAGGGTGCACCCAACATTGCAACTGTGCAGAAATCTACTATACTAGTCAACCCCCCCCCCCCCCCCCCCCCCCCCAAAAAATGCATTTGATATTATTTTGAGTCCTGTCCAGGAAGTGTAGTAAGACAAGCTAGAACGTATGTTCTCCGTGAGGATCCCATTGGCTTACACTAGGTGGAGGCTGTATCACTGAACCAGGTTGTAACTGGATTAGATGAGGGCTGGCTAAAACCAGCCAGTGAATTAGAGCCAACTAGGCTGCTTATTGACAAGCAGTTTGTGTTATTTGGTTTGGGCTGGCTGGCCTTTTGGTATAGCTTCCAGAGTGGCGCAGTGGTCTAAGACACTGCATCTCAGTACAAGAGGCATCACTGCAGTACCTGGTTCAAATCCAGGCTGCATCACATCCGGCTGTGATTGGGAGTCCCATAGGGCGGCGCACAATTGACCCAGTGTCGTCCGGGTTTGGCCGGGGTAGGCCGTCATTGTAAAATAAGAATTTGTTCTTAACTGACTTGCCTAGTTAAATATAGGTTATGTAAACCTATACCTTTCTCCTGAGAAACAAGAATACGTGTTATGGGTCATGAATAAGACTAGGAGTTGTTGGTTTTGTGACAGGTTTACTTGAAAATGGCTGATGTAATATTTGTCTGTGTCAGGATGTTGTCCCAGCCCTAGTGTTGGCTGTCTATCTGCATGTGTTTGGCTTTGGCTAGTGGCAACCAATCAACTCAGCTGGGACACCAACCAACCAATAGAGAGCAGAGAACTCAGCTGGGACACCAACCAACCAACAGAGAGCAGAGAACTCAGCTGGGACACCAACCAACCAATAGAGAGCAGAGAACTCAGCTGGAACACCAACCAACCAATAGAGAGCAGAGAACTCAGCTGGGACACCAACCAACCAATAGAGAGCAGTTAACTCAGCTGGGACACCAACCAACCAATAGAGAGCAGAGAACTCGGCTGGAACACCAACCAACCAATAGAGAGCAGAGAACTCAGCTGGGACATCAACCAACCAACAGAGAGCAGAGAACTCAGCTGGGAAACCAACCAACCAATAGAGAGCAGTTAACTCAGCTGGAACACCAACCAACCAATAGAGAGCAGAGAACTCAGCTGGAACACCAACCAACCAATAGAGAGCAGTTAACTCAGCTGGAACACCAACCAACCAATAGAGAGCAGAGAACTCAGCTGGAAGACCAACCAACCAATAGAGAGCAGAGAACTCAGCTGGAACACCAGTGTATACAAACTCCTGACAGAAATTCTAACAGTCATCCATCTCTCTCTCCCCCCAGTCCCTCCACTACTAACATAATGTGTTGTTAAGCGATCTTTAAAACACTGTTGCAACATTACCTGGCATCGCTCCAACTCCTAGTCTGTAAATCAGTGACTAAACTGTGTTACACAAACTCACACGGTGTGTTCATCTACTTAAAGGACTTGTATAAAGTTGTCCGAGCTCTTCACACCCGGGGAAGCTGACCTGTTGTGCCCCTACTTTTGAGAGTTGGGAATGTGTTTGTGTGCAAGCATTGAGGCTGATGGGTGTTTTGCACTCGAGTTCTGGTCTCTGAGGTTTTACACCAGGTCTGGGATCTGTGTTGGTACATAGCTATGGTGTGTTTCAGCAGGTGTACTGTACATGCCAGTGTTATGCTCTGGGGCTTGGACCTCCAAGTTCTGTGCAGTGGAACAACATGGCCCTGCTCTGTAAAACCTGCCAAGAAAGAGATGAGCTCACAGTCTCTGTTCTCCTGACCAGACCAGAGGTCTATAATCACCACCAGGTGGTATATCTCCTCCTGACCAGACCAGAGGTCTATAATCACCACCAGGTGGTTTATCTCCTCCAGACCAGACCAGAGGTCTATAATCACCACCAGGTGGTATATCTCCTCCTGACCAGACCAGAGGTCTATAATCACCACCAGGTGGTTTATCTCCTCCTGACCAGACCAGAGGTCTATAATCACCACCAGGTGGTATGTCTCCTCCTGACCAGACCAGAGGTCTATAATCACCACCAGGTGGTATATCTCCTCCTGACCAGACCAGAGGTCTATAATCACCACCAGGTGGTTTATCTCCTCCTGACCAGACCAGAGGTCTATAATCACCACCAGGTGGTATGTCTCCTCCTGACCAGACCAGAGGTCTATAATCACCACCAGGTGGTATATCTCCTCCTGACCAGAGGTCTATAATCACCACCAGGTGGTTTATCTCCTCCTGACCAGACCAGAGGTCTATAATCACCACCAGGTGGTATATCTCCTCCTGACCAGACCAGAGGTCTATAATCACCACCAGGTGGTTTATCTCCTCCAGACCAGAGGTCTATAATCACCACCAGGTGGTTTATCTCCTCCTGACCAGACCAGAGGTCTATAATCACCACCAGGTGGTTTATCTCCTCCAGACCAGACCAGAGGTCTATAATCACCACCAGGTGGTTTATCTCCTCCTGACCAGACCAGAGGTCTATAATCACCAGGTGGTATATCTCCTCCAGATCAGAGGTCTATAATCACCACCAGGTGGTTTATCTCCTCCTGACCAGACCAGAGGTCTATAATCACCACCAGGTGGTTGAGACCTCTCCCCCTATAGGTCTGTTCTAATGACCAGACAGGAACGTGTTTCATCCTCTTTCTGTTGTTGTCACGTGCCGTTAGAGGGAGGACAACGTTCTTGTAAACTGAAGGTTTTACTTGTCTTCATGTTGTACATGTTTCAGCTGCATCTGAATATGGACTTCTCTCTCATTGTATTCATATTATCCAATTGAAGAAGTTTAGCAAAGTTAACAATCTATCATGCTAATCTTTGACAATTACCTAGTTAAGTAGTTTTTTTTTTTACTTTGAGAAGTGGCCAACATTTACAAAACATCGATGCAGTTTTAGTGTGTTCAATGTTTGGACACGTGATGTTTTTACTAGACTGAAGTTGGGAGTTCCCCCTCCCTCTCCTCACTCTGATAGCATAACATGACATGCTATGGGCTCTGATTACCACCCAGCCCTGTGGATCTCTGTGTTCCTCTACGCATGGATGACATGATTGCAGATAGTCTATCCAGCCAACAGCCCCCCAGCCCTCACCCCTACTGAGTCCCAGAACAGGGAGAGATAAGCAGGGACAGGGAAGAGACTAGGGGGGGTTGGGGGATAAATAAGGGCCAGCTGCCTCCAGGCTATGAAGAGAGAGGAAAGGAAGGAAGGGAGAGAGGAGTAGAGAGACTGTTGATCTGGCTGGCTGAATAAAGCTCTACTTTATACCCTTCTTGAAATAAGCAGCTCAGTGTTGAGAAATAAGAGGGGTTTTGTTAACCAGTCAATTGGTGTAACACTCCTGTCCATTTCACACAGTGAAACAAATGTCAAACTGTCATAGCAGCTTCAGTTACCCTCAACACACTCCATCTCCTCCTCTGTCCTTCTCTCCCCTCTCTGTCCTGTCTTTCCAGCTCTCCTCTTCCCTCCTCTCCATTATATTACACCACCACCCCCACAAGCAGGAACCCATTATATTACACCACCACCACCACAGCAGGAACCCATTATATTACACACCACCACCACAGCAGGAACCCATTATATTACACCACCACCACCACCACAGCAGGAACCCATTATATTACACCACCACCACCACCACAGCAGGAACCCATTATATTACACCACCACCCCCACAGCAGGAACCCATTATATTACACCACCACCACCACAGCAGGAACCCATTATATTACACCACCACCACCACAGCAGGAACCCATTATATTACACACCACCATCACAGCAGGAACCCATTATATTACACCACCACCACAGCAGGAACCCATTATATTACACACCACCACCACAGCAGGAACCCATTATATTACACCACCACCACAGCAGGAACCCATTATATTACACACCACCACCACAGCAGGAACCCATTATATTACACACCACCACCACAGCAGGAACCCATTATATTACACACCACCACCACAGCAGGAACCCATTATATTACACACCACCACCACAGCAGGAACCCATTATATTACACACCACCACCACAGCAGGAACCCATTATATTACACACCACCACCACAGCAGGAACCCATTATATTACACCACCACCACAGCAGGAACCCATTATATTACACCACCACCACCACAGCAGGAACCCATTATATTACACACCACCATCACAGCAGGAACCCATTATATTACACCACCACCACAGCAGGAACCCATTATATTACACACCACCACCACAGCAGGAACCCATTATATTACACCACCACAGCAGGAACCCATTATATTACACACCCCCACAGCAGGAACCCATTATATTACACCACCACCTCCACCACAGCAGGAACCCATTATATTACACCACCACCACCACCACAGCAGGAACCCATTATATTACACCACCACCACAGCAGGAACCCATTATATTACACCACCACCACCACTACCACAGCAGGAACCCATTATATTTGTACTGTTAATTCTGTTGGTAACCAGTTTATAATAGCAGTAAAGCACCTCGGGGGGGGGGGGGGGGTATATAGCCGTGTCGAGCCTGAGAATAGCCCTTAGCCGTGGTATCTTGGCCACATACCACATCTCCCCGGGCCTTATTGCTTCAATAGGTCAGGTTGTAGCTAGTTGCTAGTTTGATTCCTTAAGGGATGTCTGAGCATGTCTACACACACACCCCTGCAGTATGGGCAGGAGTAGGAGTGGAGCGTTCCCTGCTCAATCTGTCAAGACGTATCACATTCCTGTTAAGATAACCCACACCCTGACCGGCTCCCCTAAAACGTTGTCTCGTGTTCACTTCATGCCTACAGAATCCCTAGCCAAGATAACCCACACCCTGACCGGCTCCCCTAAAACGTTGTCTCACGTTCACTTCATGCCTACAGAATCCCTAGCCAAGATAACCCACACCCTGACCGGCTCCCCTAAAACGTTGTCTCATGTTCACTTCATGCCTACAGAATCCCTAGCCAAGATAACCCACACCGGCTCCCCTAAAACGGAGTCTCACGTTCACTTCATGCCTACAGAATCCCTAGCCAAGATAATCCACACCGGCTCCCCTAAAACGTTGTCTCATGTTCACTTCATGCCTACGGAATCCCTAGCCAAGATAACCCACACCCTGACCGGCTCCCCTAAAACGGTGTCTCACGTTCACTTCATGCCTACAGAATCCCTAGCCAAGATAACCCACACCCTGACCGGCTCCCCTAAAACGTTGTCTCATGTTCACTTCATGCCTACAGAATCCCTAGCCAAGATAACCCACACCCTGACCGTTTTGTGTTTATAGAGCGAGAGCGTCTAACCTCCTAGCCGTTCTTCTTTATGAGTTGGAGCTGAAGGAGAGGTGTTCTTGTTCTGTTGTTGCATGTTTCTGTGTTTCACAAGCGTGGTTGGCCACAGGGAAGGCCTGTTTGTGTAGACAGAGTGAAATCTGTGTAGTTTATTTTCAGGCGTTGTGTTTATAGAGAGACAGGGAGAGAGACAGGGAGAGAGACAGGGAGAGAGACAGGGAGAGAGACAGGGAGAGAGACAGGGAGAGAGACAGGGAGAGAGACAGGGAGACTAGTCTTTTCTTGTTGATGTGAGTTGGAGCCTTGAAGCAGAACAACACGTTTGTTTGGTTGGTGTTCTGTGCTGTTGCACGTTTCTGTGTTTCCCAAACCTCAACTTGCTAGTTGGCCTGTTCATATGTTCACACTACATAGACTGAATGCTCTGGATCTGAAAAGAGCGGCCCCAGCGGTCATTGAGTTTGTTGTCCAGGCGTGTTTCTGAGGCGCGGGAGAGAGAGGCCTGTTGCTCTGCAGCCAGAGCGTGAACCTCGCTGGCCTCGTCTGACGTGAAGAGGGGAGAGCTGAACGTCTAGACTTGCACCGTCACAACCATTATGCTAATGTGCTGTGAACCGAGAGAGAGTCCTTTCCTTTTTGATAGCGATGCTAAAGGCAGTGTTGTCTGTGTGTGTTTATAGTTTTGTGCGTAGCTTCAGAGTGTGTGTGTGTGTGTGTGAGTGTGAGCATAGCCTGAGGGCAGCAGAGTGTGACAAGATTTTCTGTGTCCTGTCCCTCCCCTGAACAATAGAGAAGCTCCATTTAGATGGAAATGGGCTGGTGGTATGTCCAATGGAGCATTGAGACAGCATGATGGATACCCACAAACCCCTGCAGCCCTCCCCACTGACGTGTGTGTTATGAAGGGGGTAGTGGTTAATGTAGGGTACATTTTAGTAGGTCTATGTTATGTAGTGGGAATAGTTTGTCATTGTTGAGTTGTACACGTTTCAATCAGTCGATACAGGCCCCTCCTATGCAAACGATTCTAAATATGGCTGCCTGGAATAGGAATCACTGGTTCCTTCAATACAAACGATTCTAAATATGGCTGCCTGGAATAGGAATCACTGGTTCCTTCAATACAAACGATTCTAAATATGTCTGCATGGAATGGGAATCACTGGTTCCTTCAATACAAACGATTCTAAATATGTCTGCCTGGAATGGGAATCACTGGTTCCTTCAATACAAACGATTCTAAATATTTCTGCATGGAATGGAAATCACTGGTTCTTTCAATGCAAACGATTCTAAATATGGCTGCCTGGAATGGGAATCACTGGTTCCTTTAATACAAACGATTCTAAATATGTCTGCCTGGAATAGGAATCACTGGTTCCTTCAAAACAAACGATTCTAAATATGTCTGCCTGGAATAGGAATCACTGGTTCCTTCAATACAAACGATTCTAAATATGTCTGCATGGAATAGGAATCACTGGTTCCTTCAATACAAACTATTCTAAATATGTCTGCATGGAATAGGAATCACTTGTTCCTTCAATACAAACGATTCTAAATATGTCTGCATGGAATAGGAATCACTGGTTCCTTCAAAACAAACGATTCTAAATATGTCTGCATGGAATAGGAATCACTGGTTCCTTCAAAACAAACGATTCTAAATATGGCTGCCTGGAATAGGAATCACTGGTTCCTCCAAAACAAACGATTCTAAATATGGCTGCCTGGAATAGGAATCACTGGTTCCTTCAAAACAAACAATTCTAAATATGTCTGCATGGAATGGGAATCACTGGTTCCTTCAAAACAAACGATTCTAAATATGTCTGCATGGAATAGGAATCACTGGTTCCTTCAATACAAACGATTCTAAATATGTCTGCATGGAATAGGAATCACTGGTTCCTCCAGTTGGTGAGGTCTACAGAATTAACTGCATTTTGCTTCAATATTTTCCCCTAACTGAATGCGTGCAAAAAGACTGAGGGATCACATTGACAGCTTTACTATCAGGGTTACTAACTAACCTATACTATCAGGGTTACTAACTAACCCACATTGACAGCTATACTACCAGGGTTACTAACTAACCCACATTGACAGCTATACTATCAGGGTTACTAACTAACCCACATTGACAGCTATACTATCAGGGTTACTAACTAACCCACATTGACAGCTATACTATCAGGGTTACTAACTAACCCACATTGACAGCTATACTACCAGGGTTACTAACTAACCCACATTGACAGCTATACTACCAGGGTTACTAACTAAGCCACATTGACAGCTATACTATCAGGGTTACTAACTAACCCACATTGACAGCTATACTATCAGGGTTACTAACTAACCCACATTGACAGCTATACTATCAGGGTTGCTAACTAACCCACATTGACTATTAACCCTTCATGTCCTTACTATCAGGGTTGCTAACTAACCCACATTGACCATTTAACCCTTCATGTCTATACTAGCAGGGTTACTAATCAATCATGTTTATTTACTGGATGAGGAGTGATTTAAGGGTTACACACACACACACACACACACACACACACACACAGGAATCGATGATGGGCAGCGAGCCAGTGACTTTGGCTCTATACAAAGCCATTTAGACACACTACACATCGGTCTGTAGGACACACACGCTACACATCTGTCTGTAGGACACACACGCTACACATCTGTCTGTAGGACACACACACACGCTACACATCTGTCTGTAGGACACACACACACGCTACACATCTGCCTGTAGGACACACACCACACACGCTACACATCTGCCTGTAGGACACACACCACACGCGCTACACATCTGCCTGTAGGACACACACCACACGCGCTACACATCTGCCTGTAGGACACACACCACACGCGCTACACATCTGCCTGTAGGACACACACCACACGCGCTACACATCTGCCTGTAGGACACACACCACACGCGCTACACATCTGCCTGTAGGACACACACCACACGCGCTACACATCTGCCTGTAGGACACACACCACACGCGCTACACATCTGCCTGTAGGACACACGCGCGCTACACATCTGCCTGTAGGACACACACACGCGCTACACATCTGCCTGTAGGACACACACCACACGCGCTACACATCTGCCTGTAGGACACACACCACACGCGCTACACATCTGCCTGTAGGACACACACCACACGCGCTACACATCTGCCTGTAGGACACACACACACGCGCTACACATCTGCCTGTAGGACACACACCACACGCGCTACACATCTGCCTGTAGGACACACGCGCGCTACACATCTGCCTGTAGGACACACACAATCTGTCCATGAACCATAGGTAAATGCATTAGTGAGGTGAAGGGAGGGAAGTGAAAGTTTTGGTTAGTTACATAACATGTATAGAGTCTGTTACACACCTACCAGAGGAACTAGTCCCATTTACACAGGCTGTACCAGGATCCTGATCTGTCTATAACATTACACAGGCCGTACCAGGAGGATCCTGATCTGTCTATAACATTACACAGGCCGTACCAGGATACTGATCTGTCTATAACATTACACAGGCCGTACCAGGAGAATACTGACCTGTCCCTGAGATAACACAACTTGTTTTGGAGCTGGGCCTCTCTCTGCACTTGTGTTCAGAAAATGACAAAGGATTGATTTCCTTATAATGCTGATGCACTTGTACATCAATATTTGAGTCAATTAGAAGACACTCTTTTCCAATTCATTCAACTTCTGTTTAGTATGAAGAAACAGTCCCCTAGTAATATGATGGGAGAAGTGAAGCCCTCTGTTTATAATTGAATCAGGAAAATCATCTGAATTATTGACACAAGTGAGTCTTGGCCAACCACAGTATTCGTGCATGGCCTCCAGTGGGATTGGACCAGGGCTGAGGAAGAGACCTCGAGTGGGATTGGACCAGGGGAGGGGCCTCCAGTGGGATTGGACCAGGTGAGGGGCCTCCAGTGGGATTGGACCAGGGGAGGGGCCTCCAGTGGGATTGGACCAGGGGAGGGGCCTCCAGTGGGATTGGACCAGGGGAGGGGCCTCCAGTGGGATTGGACCAGGGGAGGGGCCTCCAGTGGGATTGGACCAGGGGAGGGACCTCCAGTGGGATTGGACCAGGGGAGGAGCCTCCAATGGGATTGGACCAGGGGAGGGGCCTCCAGTGGGATTGGATCAGGGGAGGGGCCTCCAGTGGGATTGGACCATGGGGAGGTGGAAGGGACCTCCAGTGGGATTTAAATACCCCCTCCCTCCCCACATCCTTATATTGATCTTGGGGTGGGGGATACACCAGGGTCATGTTCATTAGGACACACCACTGTATAGCTGCTTAGATAGTAACTCTCCATTTCTGACCCTTTATCTTTAGTTTGGTGCTTACTGAACGAGACCCACGGATGTTGTTGATGAATGGGTCGACAACAGAGATTTTTGTTGGATGCTTGAGAGATGGTGGTGTTCACCAATCTGTCCATGAACAGTAGGAAGGATGACAGATGGTGTTGTTACCAATCTGTCCATGAACAGTAGGAAGGATGAGTGCTGAGAAGCAGTGTTTATTATATTGCAACGTTGGTTATTTAGGGAATGCTGTCGTAACAAGTTGGTGACGATGAATACTGGGGGATCCCACTCTCCTACAGCCATGCCAGAAGACGGGGGTGAGGAGGAGGGACAGCGTTTATAGAGAGACTAGGGAAAGGGGGTGGGGGGGGAGACGGTGAACGGGAGGGATGGAGAGACTGTAAAAGAGAGTAGGTGGTAGAGTTGGTGCTCATGACTCAGACAGCCAATCATAGACAGGATGTGTTTTCAGCAGGAACTGAGATGGTTTAATCACGGACAGGATGTGTTTTCAGCAGGAACTGAGATGGTTTCATCAGACAGGATGTGTTTTCAGCAGGAACTGAGATGGTTTAATCAGACAGGATGTGTTTTCAGCAGGAACTGAGATGGTTTAATCAGACAGGATGTGTTTTCTGCAGGAACTGAGATGGTTTAATCAGACAGGATGTGTGTTCAGCAGGAACTGAGATGGTTTAATCAGACAGGATGTGTTTTCAGCAGGAACTGAGATGGTTTAATCACGGACAGGATGTGTTTTCAACAGGAACTGAGATGGTTTCATCAGACAGGATGTGTTTTCAACAGGAACTGAGATGGTTTAATCAGACAGGATGTGTTTTCAGCAGGAACTGAGATGGTTTAATCAGACAGGATGTGTTTTCAGCAGGAACTGAGATGGTTTCATCAGACAGGATGTGTTTTCAACAGGAACTGAGATGGTTTAATCAGACAGGATGTGTTTTCAGCAGGAACTGAGATGGTTTAATCACGGACAGGATGTGTTTTCAACAGGAACTGAGATGGTTTAATCAGACAGGATGTGTTTTCAGCAGGAACTGAGATGGTTTAATCACGGACAGGATGTGTTTTCAGCAGGAACTGAGATGGTTTAATCAGACAGGATGTGTTTTCAGCAGGAACTGAGATGGTTTAATCAGACAGGATGTGTTTCTGTAGGGCCGTGTTTGATTGACACTGGGATGACTTGGGCTACTCATACATTTACTGATGAGTAAAGCTGATTGAGGCATTTTGTTTTCTAATGAAGTCGATTAGAATGTGATGATGCTGTCGGGCTGGGTGATTTATCTAATTAATTAAAATTACTATTTTTGCGTGATGTTCACCATACTTGTATCGCAAAATCATTTTTTTTTTTGTATTTTTGGTTTTTATGAGTGTTTATGTCCACTTGTTCTCATGTCTTCTTGGTCTCGTTCGCTCCTTCTCGGCTGTGAACCTTCCCATTTCCACCAGAGATCTCGATATAATGGCGAGAGGCTCATGTCTTCTTGGTCTCGTTCGCTCCTTCTCGGCTGTGAACCTTCCCATTTCCACCAGAGATCTCGATATAATGGCGAGAGGCTCATGTCTTCTTGGTCTCGTTCGCTCCTTCTCGGCTGTGAACCTTCCCATTTCCACCAGAGATCTCGATATAATGGCGAGAGGATCATGTCTTCTTGGTCTCGTTCGCTCCTTCTCGGCTGTGAACCTTCCCATTTCCACCAGAGATCTCGATATAATGGCGAGAGGATCATGTCTTCTTGGTCTCGTTCGCTCCTTCTCGGCTGTGAACCTTCCCATTTCCACCAGAGATCTCGATATAATGGCGAGAGGCTCATGTCTTCTTGGTCTCGTTCGCTCCTTCTCTGCTGTGAACCTTCCCATTTCCACCAGAGATCTCGATATAATGGCGAGAGGCTCAAGTCTCCGCCCTAACAATGGGAGTCGTTGTCCCAAAGGCGGAAAGGCAGGCGACAAGCTGAGTTCCAAAATAAGCGCGTAGAAACGCATTGGGCTTATTTTTGGACAGATTTTGGCGAGAGTGAAACGTCTTGCTTCTCCTCTTTCTCTATAGTTTACATACACACCCTAAGCCCCTCCCCCTGTCACTCACAAAAACTAAATTAACATTTCAAGCCAATCCCCTGTTTATGTCTCAACTCCTCAGATTGAGAGCAGAGCAGACACTACTGCCACAGGAGTATCAATGAACATTGATTGTGGAAAAGGAATGCCCAATTAGTCTCATGTGCATTACAGTATCGCATATCGCCAGCAGCATTTTAGTCAAATAAAGACCGGTATACTGGCTGTTAAGTCTGTGTTTTATAAAAAAAACACTTATACAAGGAATTGTCAACTCATTCTGATAAATCAGGTAGGACACTTGATTTCAACACCTGAACAAAATGGACAGGATAGCATGCTGCTCAAACAGCTGGAGATGTACAGAAGGGTGTGTTCATCACAATCTGTTCTACCTGGTTAGCTAGCAGATAGATCCAAGTTGGCTAAGTGAGCCTATGATCCTATATGTGTAATTCGGCTACAACATGTGATGTGTGGTGGAGTCGTAGTGCAATACTTGTTTGGTAACAAATCCAGTTTCTTAAGGAATCCTGCAAGCTTTCTTTATTAAGATAGTCAATGAAGAAGTTGACCAATTCTGAGTGTTAACATGTCATCTGTTTGTATTTCTCTCTAGGTACTGATATCTCCGTAGGAGAGGAGGTGGCCATCAAGCTTTCTTAAAGATAGTCAATAAAGAAGTTGACCAATTCTGAGTGTTAATATGTCATCTGTTTGTATTTCTCTCTAGGTACTGATATCTCGGTAGGAGAGGAGGTGGCCATCAAGCTAGAGTGTGTGAAGACCAAGCACCCGCAGCTCCACATCGAGAGCAAGATCTACAAGATGATGCAGGGAGGAGGTACGACGCTACACCATTTATCTGTCCCACTGGCCTAGTGGTCATCCTACCAGCTCTCATCTAGATCACTGTAACTGGCCTAGTGGTCATCCTACCAGCTCTCATCTAGATCACTGTAACTGGCCTAGTGGTCATCCTACCAGCTCTCATCTAGATCACTGTAACTGGCCTAGTGGTCATCCTACCAGCTCTTATCTAGATCACTAACTGGCCTAGTGGTCATCCTACCAGCTCTTATCTAGATCACTCATGTAACTGGCCTAGTGATCATCCTACCAGCTCCTATCTAGATCACTCATGTAACTGGCCTAGTGGTCATCCTACCAGCTCTTATCTAGATCACTCATGTAACTGGCCTAGTGGTCATCCTACCAGCTCTCATCTACATCACTGTAACTGGCCTAGTGGTCATCCTACCAGCTCTCATCTACATCACTGTAACTGGCCTAGTGGTCATCCTACCAGCTCTCATCTACATCACTGTAACTGGCCTAGTGGTCATCCTACCAGCTCTCATCTACATCACTGTAACTGGCCTAGTGGTCATCCTACCAGCTCTCATCTAGATCACTGTAACTGGCCTAGTGGTCATCCTACCAGCTCTCATCTAGATCACTGTACCTGGCCCAGTGGTCATCCTACCAGCTCTCATCTACATCACTGTACCTGGCCCAGTGGTCATCCTACCAGCTCTCATCTAGATCACTGTAACTGGCCTAGTGGTCATCCTACCAGCTCTGATCTACTCAAAGTAGGTGGACACCCCTTCAAATGAGTGGATTTGGCTATTTCAGGCACACATGTTGACCGGTATAGAAAATCGAGCACACAATGGCCCGTACTGAACAGCTCAGTGACTTTCAACGTGGCACCGCCATACGATGCCACCTTTCCAACAAGTCAGTTTGTCAAATTTCTGCCCTGCTAGAGCTGCCCCGGTCAACTGTTAGTGCTGTTATTGTGAAGTGGAAACGTCTAGGAGCAACAACGGCTCAGCCGCAAAGTGGTAGGCCACACAAGCTCACAGAACAGGACCGCAGAATCCTGAAGCGCGTAGCTCTTAAGAATCGTCAGTCCTCGGTTGCAACACTCACTGCTGAGTTCCAAACTACCTTCTGGAAGCAACATCAGCACAATAACTGTTTGTCGGGAGCTTCGTGAAATGGGTTTCCATGGTCAAGCAGCCGCACACAAGCCTAAGATCACCATGTGCAGTGTTAAGCGTCGGCCTGGAGTGGTTTGAAGCTCGCCACCATTGGACTCTGCGGCAGTGGAATGCTGTCCTTGGAGTGATGAATCACGCTGCACCATCTGGCAGTCCGGCGGACGAGTCTGGGTTTGGAGGATGCCAGGAGAAAGCTACCCGACATTGGACTGGGGGCTGTTTTTCATCGTTCGGACTCGGTCCCTTAGTTCCAGTGAAGGGACATCTTAACGATACAGCATACAATAACATTCTAGATGATTCTGTGCTTGCAACTTTGTGGCAACAGTTTGGAGAAAGCCCTTTCCTGTTCCGGTATGACAATGCCTGCGGGCACAAAGCCAGGTCCATACAGAAATGGTTTGCCGAGATCGATGTGGAAGAACTTGACAGAGCCCTGACCTCAACCCAATCAAACACCTTTTGGAATGAATTGAAACGCCGACTTCGAGCCAAGCCTAATCGCCCAACATCAGTGCCCGACCTCACTAATGCTCTTGTGGCTGAATGGAAACAAGCCCCTGCAGCAATGTTCCAACATCTAGTGGAAAGCCTACCCAGAAGAGTGGAGGCTGTTATAGCAGCAATGTTCCAACATCTAGTGGAAAGCCTTCCCAGAAGAGTGGAGGCTGTTATAGCAGCAATGTTCCAACATCTAGTGGAAAGCCTTCCCAGAAGACTGGAGGCTGTTATAGCAGCAATGTTCCAACATCTAGTGGAAAGCCTTCCCAGAAGAGTGGAGGCTGTTATAGCAGCAATGTTCCAACATCTAGTGGAAAGCCTTGCCAGAAGACTGGAGGCTGTTCTAGCAGCAAAAGGGGGGACCAACTCCATATTAATGCCTGTGATTTTGGAATGAGATGTTTGACACTTTTGGTCATGTAGTGTATATCCCTGTAGCTGGTGACTCTCTTATCCTGTATCAGACTTGTAACTGCCCTGCGTTGTGTTGCACTGTGCTGGGTCCAGACCAGAACACACCAACCTTTAATGTGCTGCTGCTGATCTAACTACATTCACTCGTCTCAACACATCCCTCTTATATACAGTCCTCTCACCCCTCCTTACCCCAAAACACTCCCCTAACTTAAATAATAACCCACCTCCCCTCCATTCACTCCAGTTCTCTGACCCCGTCTGCCAGGTGGCTCTAGTCCAGGCCTGACCTATTGATCCTGGTGTAGATGGAGAGTGTGCTGTAATTAGCTGAGGTGAAAAAGTCGACGGCTCGCTCCCATCAAACAGCCTGTAGTGGGCTATCAGAAATACTTCAAAATAGAAAGGAAACCCTGTACTCACTGGAATACTGTAGTAGTTTGAATGTATTGTTGACCTCTCACTGGAATACTGTAGTAGTTTGGATGTATTGTTGACCTCTCACTGGAATACTGTAGTAGTTTGAATGTATTGTTGACCTCTCACTGGAATACTGTAGTAGTTTGGATGTATTGTTGACCTCTCACTGGAATACTGTAGTAGTTTGAATGTATTGTTGACCTCTCACTGGAATACTGTAGTAGTTTGAATGTATTGTTGGCCTCTCACTGGAATACTGTAGTAGTTTGAATGTATTGTTGACCTCTCACTGGAATACTGTAGTAGTTTGAATGTATTGTTGGCCTCTCACTGGAATACTGTAGTAGTTTGAATGTATTGTTGGCCTCTCACTGGAATACTGTAGTAGTTTGAATGTATTGTTGACCTCTCACTGGAATACTGTAGTAGTTTGAATGTATTGTTGACCTCTCACTGGAATACTGTAGTAGTTTGGATGTTTTGTTGACCTCTCACTGGAATACTGTAGTAGTTTGGATGTTTTGTTGACCTCTCACTGGAATACTGTAGTAGTTTGGATGTATTGTTGACCTCTCACTGGAATACTGTAGTAGTTTGAATGTATTGTTGACCTCTCACTGGAATACTGTAGTAGTTTGGATGTATTGTTGACCTCTCACTGGAATACTGTAGTAGTTTGAATGTATTGTTGACCTCTCACTGGAATACTGTAGTAGTTTGAATGTATTGTTGACCTCTCACTGGAATACTGTAGTAGTTTGGATGTATTGTTGACCTCTCACTGGAATACTGTAGTAGTTTGAATGTATTGTTGACCTCTCACTGGAATACTGTAGTAGTTTGAATGTATTGTTGACCTCTCACTGGAATACTGTAGTAGTTTGAATGTATTGTTGACCTCTCACTGGAATACTGTAGTAGTTTGGATGTATTGTTGACCTCTCACTGGAATACTGTAGTAGTTTGAATGTATTGTTGACCTCTCACTGGAATACTGTAGTAGTTTGAATGTATTGTTGACCTCTCACTGGAATACTGTAGTAGTTTGAATGTATTGTTGACCTCTCACTGGAATACTGTAGTAGTTTGAATGTATTGTTGACCTCTCACTGGAATACTGTAGTAGTTTGGATGTATTGTTGACCTCTCACTGGAATACTGTAGTAGTTTGAATGTATTGTTGACCTCTCACTGGAATACTGTAGTAGTTTGAATGTATGGCCTGCTGCTGCTAAAATACATTAACTGCTGAACTATTCCAGTGAGTGTTGGTTTTCCTTATTCTCATTGTAATTAGCTGAGTAACAGGACAGAGCCAGTTAGCCCTGGGGTTAACCCTGTCTACATTTACATTCAGCCTCACCACTGTCAGTCCGGATCCTCTGTGACCTTTACCCTGGCCGTTCAGTCAGTCCGGATCCTCTGTGACCTTTACCCTGGCCGTTCAGTCAGTCCGGATCCTCCGTGACCTTTACCCTGGCCGTTCAGTCAGTCCGGATCCTCTGTGCATGTGTCCTAGTCCCACTGACCATTGTGCTGTTTAATGGTGTCTTCCCCCCTCCAGGGTGTGTGCTGTTTAATGGTGTCTTCCCCCCTCCAGGGTGTGTGCTGTTTAATGGTGTCTTCCCCCCTCCAGGGTGTGTGTTGTTTAAAGGTGTTTCCCCCATGCGGTGTGCGCGTACCTATGTAAGTGCAAGCTTTTGTGTGTGTAACAGCCTGTACTCCCAGTAACAGGCTTATCTCCACCACAGCCCTCCAGCCCCTCTCCCCTGGAGTGTTGCCCCAGCAGGGTGCTCTGACATTGGGACAGGATGGAGCGATAACCTGGGTTCCTGGAGCCCTGTGGGTCTCATTCGTTTGTGCCCTATATCCTTCCTTTTTCACTGCTCCCCTCTCCTCTACCAATCCCCTCACCTCTCGATCTCTCCATCATTGGTTCTATCCTTTCTCTCTGTCATCTCCCCTCTATCCTCTGTCATCTCCCCTCTATCCTTTCTCTGTCATCTCGCCTCTATCCTCTGTCATCTCCCCTCTATCCTTTCTCTCTGTCATCTCCCCTCTATCCTCTGTCATCTCCCCTCTATCCTCTGTCATCTCCCCTCTATCCTTTCTCTCTGTCATCTCCCCTCTATCCTCTGTCATCTCCCCTCTATCCTTTCTCTCTGTCATCTCACCTCTATCCTCTGTCATCTCCCCTCTATCCTCTGTCATCTCCCCTCTATCCTCTGTCATCTCCCCTCTATCCTCTGTCATCTCCCCTCTATCCTCTGTCATCTCCCCTCTATCCTCTGTCATCTCCCCTCTATCCTTTCTCTCTGTCATCTCCCCTCTATCCTTCCTCTCTGTCATCTCCCCTCTATCCTTCCTCTCTGTCATCTCCCCTCTATCCTCTGTCATCTCCCCTCTATCCTTTCTCTCTGTCATCTCCCCTCTATCCTCTGTCATCTCGCCTCTATCCTCTGTCATCTCGCCTCTATCCTCTGTCATCTCCCCTCTATCCTTTCTGTCATCTCGCCTCTATCCTCTGTCATCTCCCCTCTATCCTTTCTCTCTGTCATCTCCCCTCTATCCTTTCTCTCTGTCATCTCTCCTCTATCCTCTGTCATCTCCCCTCTATCCTTTCTCTCTGTCATCTCCCCTCTATCCTTCCTCTCTGTCATCTCCCCTCTATCCTTCCTCTCTGTCATCTCCCCTCTATCCTCTGTCATCTCCCCTCTATCCTTTCTCTCTGTCATCTCCCCTCTATCCTCTGTCATCTCGCCTCTATCCTCTGTCATCTCCCCTCTATCCTTTCTGTCATCTCGCCTCTATCCTCTGTCATCTCCCCTCTATCCTTTCTCTCTGTCATCTCCCCTCTATCCTCTGTCATCTCCCCTCTATCCTTTCTCTCTGTCATCTCCCCTCTATCCTCTGTCATCTCCCCTCTATCCTCTGTCATCTCCCCTCTATCCTTTCTCTCTGTCATCTCACCTCTATCCTCTGTCATCTCCCCTCTATCCTCTGTCATCTCCCCTCTATCCTCTGTCATCTCCCCTCTATCCTCTGTCATCTCCCCTCTATCCTCTGTCATCTCCCCTCTATCCTCTGTCATCTCCCCTCTATCCTCTGTCATCTCCCCTCTATCCTCTGTCATCTCCCCTCTATCCTTCCTCTCTGTCATCTCCCCTCTATCCTCTGTCATCTCCCCTCTATCCTTTCTCTCTGTCATCTCCCCTCTATCCTCTGTCATCTCGCCTCTATCCTCTGTCATCTCGCCTCTATCCTCTGTCATCTCCCCTCTATCCTTTCTCTCTGTCATCTCTCCTCTATCCTCTGTCATCTCCCCTCTATCCTTTCTCTCTGTCATCTCCCCTCTATCCTTCCTCTCTGTCATCTCCCCTCTATCCTTCCTCTCTGTCATCTCCCCTCTATCCTCTGTCATCTCCCCTCTATCCTTTCTCTCTGTCATCTCCCCTCTATCCTCTGTCATCTCGCCTCTATCCTCTGTCATCTCCCCTCTATCCTTTCTGTCATCTCGCCTCTATCCTCTGTCATCTCCCCTCTATCCTTTCTCTCTGTCATCTCCCCTCTATCCCCTGTCATCTCCCCTCTATCCTTTCTCTCTGTCATCTCCCCTCTATCCTTTCTCTCTGTCATCTCCCCTCTATCCTTTCTCTCTGTCATCTCACCTCTATCCTCTCATCTCCCCTCTATCCTCTGTCATCTCCCCTCTATCCTTTCTCTCTGTCATCTCCCCTCTATCCTTTCTCTCTGTCATCTCCCCTCTATCCTCTGCCATCTCCCCTCTATCCTCTGTCATCTCCCCTCTATCCTCTGTCATCTCCCCCCTATCCTCTGTCATCTCCCCCCTATCCTCTGTCATCTCCCCTCTATCCTCTGTCATCTCCCCTCTATCCTCTGTCATCTCCCCTCTATCCTCTGTCATCTCCCCTCTATCCTCTGTCATCTCCCCTCTATCCTTTCTCTCTGTCATCTCTCCTCTATCCTCTGTCATCTCCCCTCTATCCTCTGTCATCTCCCCTCTATCCTTTCTCTCTGTCATCTCACCTCTATCCTTTCTCTCTGTCATCTCCCCTCTATCCTTTCTCTCTGTCATCTCACCTCTATCATCTCCCCTCTATCCTGTCATCTCCCCTCTATCCTTTCTCTCTGTCATCTCCCCTCTATCCTTTCTCTCTGTCATCTCCCCTCTATCCTTTCTCTCTGTCATCTCCCCTCTATCCTTTCTCTCTGTCATCTCCCCTCTATCCTTTCTCTGTCATCTCACCTCTATCCTCTGTCATCTCACCTCTATCCTCTGTCATCTCCCCTCTATCCTCTGTCATCTCCCCTCTATCCTTTCTCTCTGTCATCTCCCCTCTATCCTTTCTCTCTGTCATCTCTCCTCTATCCTCTGTCATCTCTCCTCTATCCTCTGTCATCTCCCCTCTATCCTCTGTCATCTCCCCTCTATCCTTTCTCTCTGTCATCTCCCCTCTATCCTTTCTCTCTGTCATCTCTCCTCTATCCTCTGTCATCTCTCCTCTATCCTCTGTCATCTCTCCTCTATCCTCTGTCATCTCTCCTCTATCCTCTGTCATCTCCCCTCTATCCTCTGTCATCTCCCCTCTATCCTTTCTCTCTGTCATCTCCCCTCTATCCTTTCTCTCTGTCATCTCTCCTCTATCCTCTGTCATCTCTCCTCTATCCTCTGTCATCTCCCCGCTATCCTCTGTCATCTCCCCTCTATCCTTTCTCTCTGTCATCTCCCCTCTATCCTCTATCCTCTATCCTCTGTCATCTCCCCTCTATCCCCTGTCATCTCCCCTCTATCCTTTCTCTCTGTCATCTCCCCTCTATCATTTCTCTCTGTCATCTCCCCTCTATCATCTCTCCTTTTATCTGCTCTCTCTCATTCTCCCTCTCTCTCTCTCTCTCTCTCTCCCACCCTCTCTCTGGCCAGATGGTGTGTGCGCCTGGGGAGGAGAGGGTGGAATAGACGGAAGGGGTGTGGGGGAGGGGCAGAGCGCTGCATTCCTCTTCTCTGGGGCGCCATCCCTCCATCCTCCAGCTCATGAATATTCATACAGTGTGTGTGCGTGGTAAAATGAGCCTCCGGTGTAGCAGCAAGAACAAAGCACAACCATGTTGTATTATATGATCAAACAGAGATGACGCATTATTATCCTCATAGTCCCCATTATCCTACTGACCTCTGGGTCAATACACACCATAGTCCCCATTATCCTACTGACCTCTGGGTCAATACACACCATAGTCCCCATTATCCTACTGACCTCTGGGTCAATACACACCATAGTCCCCATTATCCTACTGACCTCTGGGTCAATACACACCATAGTCCCCATTATCCTACTGACCACTGGGTCAATACACACCATAGACCCCATTATCCTACTGACCTCTGGGTCAATACACACCATAGTCCCCATTATCCTACTGACCTCTGGGTCAATACACACCATAGTCCCCATTATCCTACTGACCTCTGGGTCAATGCTGCACGACCATCATTATTATCCTCATAGTCTCCATTATCCCACTGACCACTGGGTCAATACACACCATAGTCCCCGTTATCCTACTGACCACTGGGTCAATACACACCATAGTCCCCATTATCCTACTGACCACTGGGTCAATACACACCATAGTCCCCATTATCCTACTGACCTCTGGGTCAATGCTGCACGACCATCATTATTATCCTCATAGTCCCCATTATCCTACTGACCTCTGGGTCAATACACACCATAGGCCCCATTATCCTACTGACCTCCTGGTCAATACACACCATAGTCCCCATTATCCTACTGACCACTGGGTCAATACACACCATAGTCCCCATTATCCTACTGACCACTGGGTCAATGCTGCACGACCATCATTATTATCCTCATAGTCCCCATTATCCTACTGACCTCTGGGTCAATACACACCATAGTCCCCATTATCCTACTGACCTCTGGGTCAATACACACCATAGTCCCCATTATCCTACTGACCACTGGGTCAATACACACCATAGTCCCCATTATCCTACTGACCTCTGGGTCAATACACACCATAGTCCCCATTATCCTACTGACCTCTGGGTCAATGCTGCACGACCATCATTATTATCCTCATAGTCCCCATTATCCTACTGACCTCTGGGTCAATACACACCATAGTCCCCATTATCCTACTGACCTCTGGGTCAATACACACCATAGTCCCCATTATCCTACTGACCTCTGGGTCAATGCTGCACAACCATCATTATTATCCTCATAGTCCCCATTATTCTACTGACCGCTGGGTCAAAACACACCATAGTCCCCATTATCCTACTGACCTCTGGGTCAATACACACCATAGTCCCCATTATCCTACTGACCACTGGGTCAATACACACCATAGTCCCCATTATCCTACTGACCACTGGGTCAATACACACCATAGTCCCCATTATCCTACTAACCTCTGGGTCAATACACACCATAGTCCCCATTATCCTACTGACCTCTGGGTCAATGCTGCTCGACCATCATTATTATCCTCATATTCCCCATTATCCTACTGACCACTGGGTCAATACACACCATATTCCCCATTATCCTACTGACCACTGAGTCAATGCTGCACAACCATCATTATTATCCTTATAGGCTCCATTATCCCACTGACCACTGGGTCAATACACACCATAGTCCCCGTTATCCTACTGACCACTGGGTCAATACACACCATAGTCCCCATTATCCTACTGACCACTGGGTCAATACACACCATAGTCCCCATTATCCTACTGACCTCTGGGTCAATGCTGCACGACCATCATTATTATCCTCATAGTCCCCATTATCCTACTGACCTCTGGGTCAATACACACCATAGTCCCCATTATCCTACTGACCTCCTGGTCAATACACACCATAGTCCCCATTATCCTACTGACCACTGGGTCAATACACACCATAGTCCCCATTATCCTACTGACCACTGGGTCAATACACACCATAGTCCCCATTATCCTACTGACCACTGGGTCAATACACACCATAGTCCCCATTATCCTACTGACCACTGAGTCAATGCTGCACGGCCATCATTATTATCCCCATATTCCCCATTATCCTACTGACCACTGGGTCAATACACACCATAGTCCCCATTATCCTACTGACCACTGGGTCAATACACACCATATTCCCCATTATCCTACTGACCACTGGTTCAATACACACCATAGTCCTCATTATCCTACTGACCACTGAGGCAATACACACCATAGTCCCCATTACCCTACTGACCACTGGGTCAATACACACCATGTTACTCTATCAATATTGGCTAATCAGTATGATATATATTGCTTTATCATTTTGCTCTACGGTAGGAAACGGACTGAAACAGGGAGGGGCTACCCGAACTTGTCCAATAAGAAACACAACATTGTTGTTGCAATATGTTTTGGTAGGTTTTACCCTAATGAATACATCCCAGGTTCTGGAACAGAACCAGATGGGAGGAAGATATTTAGACTCGAGTTCTGTCCCATATTGCACCCTATTTCCTTTATAGTGCACTACTTTTGACCAGAGCCCTATGGCACCCTATTTCCTTTATAGTGCACTACTTTTGACCAGAGCCCTATGGCACCCTATTCCCTACATAGTGCACTACTTTTGACTAGGGCCCTATAGTGGTCTGATCAAAATGAGTGCACTATATAGGGACTAGGGTGCCATATGGGATACAGACAGGCTATTTAGTGCTGAGTGACCCTACAGGTCCTTAGATGGACACTGTACATTCTGCTGCTTAATATATCCAGTGGTCTGGTCTATGTAGTCTAAGGTTGAGCTGCTTCTAAATATATGTTGCTGTGTCAGTATGGGGGCTCCCGAGTGGCGCAGCGGTCTGAGACACTAGAGGTGTCACTACAGACCCTGGTTCGATCCCGGGCTGTATCACAACCGGCCGTGATCTGGAGTCCCACAGGGCGTCCCACAATTTGGCCCAGCGTCGTCCGGGCTGTTCTTAACCCTGGGCAACATGGGCCTGAGAGGCTCACAGAGATATTAGTATCCACAGTATTCTGTTCTTAACCCTGGGCAACATGGGCCTGGGAGGCTCACAGAGATATTAGTATCCACAGTATTCTGTTCTTAACCCTGGGCAACATGGGCCTGGGAGGCTCACAGAGATATTAGTATCCACAGTATTCTGTTCTTAACCCTGGGCAACATGGGCCTGGGAGGCTCACAGAGATATTAGTATCCACAGTATTCTGTTCTTAACCCTGGGCAACATGGGCCTGGGAGGCTCACAGAGATATTAGTATCCACAGTATTCTGTTCTTAACCCTGGGCAACATGGGCCCGGGAGGCTCACAGAGATATTAGTATCCACAGTATTCTGTTCTTAACCCTGGGCAACATGGGCCCGGGAGGCTCACAGGGATATTAGTATCCACAGTATTCTGTTCTTAACCCTGGGCAACATGGGCCCGGGAGGCTCACAGAGATATTAGTATCCACAGTATTCTGTTCTTAACCCTGGGCAACATGGGCCCGGGAGGCTCACAGAGATATTAGTATCCACAGTATTCTGTTCTTAACCCTGGGCAACATGGGCCTGGGAGGCTCACAGAGATATTAGTATCCACAGTATTCTGTTCTTAACCCTGGGCAACATGGGCCTGGGAGGCTCACAGAGATATTAGTATCCACAGTATTCTGTTCTTAACCCTGGGCAACATGGGCCTGGGAGGCTCACAGAGATATTAGTATCCACAGTATTCTGTTCTTAACCCTGGGCAACATGGGCCTGGGAGGCTCACAGGGATATTAGTATCCACAGTATTCTGTTCTTAACCCTGGGCAACATGGGCCTGGGAGGCTCACAGAGATATTAGTATCCACAGTATTCTGTTCTTAACCCTGGGCAACATGGGCCTGGGAGGCTCACAGAGATATTAGTATCCACAGTATTCTGTTCTTAACCCTGGGCAACATGGGCCTGGGAGGCTCACAGAGATATTAGTATCCACAGTATTCTGTTCTTAACCCTGGGCAACATGGGCCTGGGAGGCTCACAGAGATATTAGTATCCACAGTATTCTGTTCTTAACCCTGGGCAACATGGGCCTGAGAGGCTCACAGAGATATTAGTATCCACAGTATTCTGTTCTTAACCCTGGGCAACATGGGCCTGGGAGGCTCACAGAGATATTAGTATCCACAGTATTCTGTTCTTAACCCTGGGCAACATGGGCCTGGGAGGCTCACAGGGATAGTAGTATCCACAGTATTCTGTTCTTAACCCTGGGCAACATGGGCCTGGGAGGCTCACAGGGATAGTAGTATCCACAGTATTCTGTTCTTAACCCTGGGCAACATGGGCCTGAGAGGCTCACAGAGATATTAGTATCCACAGTATTCTGTTCTTAACCCTGGGCAACATGGGCCTGGGAGGCTCACAGAGATATTAGTATCCACAGTATTCTGTTCTTAACCCTGGGCAACATGGGCCTGGGAGGCTCACAGAGATATTAGTATCCACAGTATTCTGTTCTTAACCCTGGGCAACATGGGCCTGAGTACTCCACCAATTATCCATTTTTCGACTCAATATTTATTTTATTCCACAATTATTAATATATATTTTTTATTTTATTTACGTAAAAGCACTGTAATTTAAAGCTAGATTCCTTAGTTGCTACGTCCATCTTTGATATGGCAAACCCTGATGTACCCACTTGATTCTTGAAGAATATAACTTAGAAGTGCTTCATGAGTTCAACTTACTTACTTCAATTTACTCCAATGTTTGGAAACAAAGTAAACTAACACTGTGTAGCCTCAAAACATGGTTAAAACTATAATGTTGATATCATGGATGGTCAGTCCTTACATCCATAGCTCTGTCTAATTTAATGGCTATATTTCTCCAGGCCCATCCCTCAGCTTTTTACCAAAACCGAGACTTAGAATTGCAGGAAATTAGCTTGAAAACGGACAAATTTTCTCTCCGATGCAGAGGTGGACCTTTAAAAAAAAAAAAGTTCCTTCTCAGGGCGTGAAACTTGGTTCGTCCAGCCCTGCGCTGCCAAAGTCCTAGTTAAACTCCTCGTATGCTATTTCTGTCTCACTGGAGTTATGAGGGGGTCCCTGGCCCCAACAAGTTGGAGAACCCCTTATCTAGCGTTTTCAACTGTAGCCTATATACAGGCTGCTTGCTGCTAAAAACAGCCTCCTGGTGTGGTGGGGGCGGCAGGGTGGCCTAGTGGTTAGAGCGTTGGACTAGTAACCGGAAGGTTGCGAGTTCAAACCCCCGAGCTGACAAGGTACAAATCTGTCGTTCTGCCCCTGAACAGGCAGTTAACCCACTGTTCCTAGGCCGCCGTTGAAAATAAGAATTTGTTCTTAACTGACTTGCCTAGTTAAATAAAGGTAAAAAAAAAAAAAAATTGGAGATGGTCTATGTGCTGCTGTTAGCCTGGCTAACACACACTCTGCCTGGCTAGCCCATATACGTCTCCTCCAGCTTCCAGAACACACTGCATGGCTAGCCCATATACGTCTCCTCCAGCTTCCAGAACACACTGCATGGCTAGCCCATATACGTCTCCTCCAGCTTTCAGAACACACTCTGCCTGGCTAGCCCATATACGTCTCCTCCAGCTTTCAGAACACACTCTGCCTGGCTAGCCCATATACGTCTCCTCCAGCTTCCAGAACACACTCTGCCTGGCTAGCCCATATACGTCTCCTCCAGCTTTCAGAACACACTCTGCCTGGCTAGCCCATATATATCTCCTCCAGCTTCCAGAACACACTCTGCCTGGCTAGCCCATATACGTCTCCTCCAGCTTTCAGAACACACTCTGCCTGGCTAGCCCATATACGTCTCCTCCAGCTTCCAGAACACACTCTGCCTGGCTAGCCCATATACGTCTCCTCCAGCTTCCAGAACACACTCTGCCTGGCTAGCCCATATACGTCTCCTCCAGCGTTCAGAACACACTCTGCCTGGCTAGCCCATATACGTCTCCTCCAGCGTTCAGAACACACTCTGCCTGGCTAGCCCATATACGTCTCCTCCAGCGTTCAGAACACACTCTGCATGGCTAGCCCATATACGTCTCCTCCAGCTTTCAGGACACACTCTGCCTGGCTAGCCCATATACGTCTCCTCCAGCGTTCAGAACACACTCTGCCTGGCTAGCCCATATACGTCTCCTCCAGCTTCCAGAACACACTCTGCCTGGCTAGCCCATATACGTCTCCTCCAGCTTCCAGAACACACTCTGCCTGGCTAGCCCATATACGTCTCCTCCAGCGTTCAGAACACACTCTGCCTGGCTAGCCCATATACGTCTCCTCCAGCTTTCAGGACACACTCTGCCTGGCTAGCCCATATACGTCTCCTCCAGCATCCAGAACACACTCTGCCTGGCTAGCCCATATACGTCTCCTCCAGCGTTAAGAACACACTCTGCCTGGCTAGCCCATATACGTCTCCTCCAGCATCCAGAACACACTCTGCCTGGCTAGCCCATATACGTCTCCTCCAGCTTTCAGAACACACTCTGCATGGCTAGCCCATATACGTCTCCTCCAGCTTTCAGAACACACTCTGCCTGGCTAGCCCATATACGTCTCCTCCAGCTTCACTCTGGAAGACATGTATTCACTATGACAGATGCTAAAAGCACGTCTCCCCACACTTTAGCTTTAAGACTAAGAGACAAACGCACCAGACTGTGTGTGTGTGTGTGTTGCGACACAGGGAGATTGCTGGAGCATGGAGAATATACTTGGCATCTCGTGTGTCTGTGTGTGTGCTTCGCCTATGTCTGTCTCTGTGAACTAGTGTCTGTCTGTAGCTGAGCTGGGTAAAGTGTAAAATGCTGATCACCAGTCTACTACTCTATTCTCTCTACTGTATTAGGGCAGGCAGGCAGGGCAGGCAGTCCAGTCTAAAGGCAGGCAGGCAGGGCAGGCAGGCAAGCCAATCTAAAGGCAGGCAGGGCAGGCAGGCAGGCCAGTCTAAAGGCAGGCAGGCAGGCGGGCCAGTCTAAAGGCAGGCAGGCAGGCGGGCCAGTCTAAAGGCAGGCAGGCAGGCGGGCCAGTCTAAAGGCAGGCAGGGCAGGCAGGCAGGCAGGCCAGTCTAAAGGCAGGCAGGCAGGCAGGGCAGGCAAGCCAGTCTAAAGGCAGGCAGGGCAGGCAGGCAGGCAGGCCAGTCTAAAGGCAGGCAGGCAGGCAGGGCAGGCAAGCCAGTCTAAAGGCAGGCTGACCTCCCTCTGATGACAGTCAGGTAGATAGACACTAGGTTAATATGAGCTGACCTCTCTCTCTGATGACAGTCAGGTAGATGTACACTAGGTTAATATGAGCTGACCTCCCTCTGATGATAGACACTAGGTTAATATGAGCTGACCTCCCTCTCTGATGACAGTCAGGTAGATGGACACTAGGTTAATATGAGCTGACCTCCCTCTGATGACAGTCAGGTAGATAGACACTAGGTTAATATGAGCTGACCTCCCTCTGATGACAGTCAGGTAGATAGACACTAGGTTAATATGAGCTGACCTCCCTCTGATGACAGTCAGGTAGATAGACACTAGGTTAATATGAGCTGACCTCCCTCTGATGACAGTCAGGTAGATAGACACTAGGTTAATATGAGCTGATGACAGTCAGGTAGATAGACACTAGGTTAATATGAGCTGACCTCCCTCTGATGACAGTCAGGTAGATAGACACTAGGTTAATATGAGCTGACCTCCCTCTGACAGTCGGGTAGATAGACACTAGGTTAATATGAGCTGACCTCCCTCTGATGACAGTCAGGTAGATAGACACTAGGTTAATATGAGCTGACCTCCCTCTCTGATGACAGTCAGGTAGATAGACACTAGGTTCATATGAGTTGACCTCTCCCTGATGACAGTCAGGTAGATGGACACTAGGTTAATATGAGCTGACCTCCCTCTCTGATGACAGTCAGGTAGATAGACACTAGGTTAATATGAGCTGACCTCCCTCTGATGACAGTCAGGTAGATAGACACTAGGTTAATATGAGCTGACCTCCCTCTCTGATGACAGTCAGTTAATATGAACTGACCTCCCTCTGATGACAGTCAGGTAGATAGACACTAGGTTAATATGAGCTGACCTCCCTCTGATGACAGTCAGGTAGATGGACACTAGGATAATATGAGCTGACCTCCCTCTGATGACAGTCAGGTAGATAGACACTAGGTTAATATGAGCTGACCTCCCTCTGATGACAGTCAGGTAGATAGACACTAGGTTAATATGAGCTGACCTCTCTCTGATGACAGTCAGGTAGATAGACACTAGGTTAATATGAGCTGACCTCTCTCTCTGATGACAGTCAGGTAGATAGACACTAGGTTAATGAGCTGACCTCTCTCTCTGATGACAGTCAGGTAGATAGACACTAGGTTAATATGAGCTGATGACAGTCAGGTAGATAGACACTAGGTTAATATGAGCTGACCTCCCTCTGATGAGTCAGGTAGATAGACACTAGGTTAATATGAGCTGACCTCTCTCTCTGATGACAGTCAGGTAGATAGACACTAGGTTAATATGAGCTGACCTCCCTCTGACAGTCAGGTAGATAGACACTAGGTTAATATGAGCTGACCTCCCTCTGATGACAGTCAGGTAGATAGACACTAGGTTAATATGAGCTGACCTCTCTCTGATGACAGTCAGGTAGATAGACACTAGGTTAATATGAGCTGACCTCCCTCTGATGATAGACACTAGGTTAATATGAGCTGACCTCCCTCTCTGATGACAGTCAGGTAGATAGACACTAGGTTAATATGAGCTGACCTCCCTCTGATGACAGTCAGGTAGATAGACACTAGGTTAATATGAGCTGACCTCTCTCTCTGATGACAGTCAGGTAGATAGACACTAGGTTAATATGAGCTGACCTCCCTCTGACAGTCAGGTAGATAGACACTAGGTTAATATGAGCTGACCTCCCTCTGATGACAGTCAGGTAGATAGACACTAGGTTAATATGAGCTGACCTCTCTCTGATGACAGTCAGGTAGATAGACACTAGGTTAATATGAGCTGACCTCCCTCTGATGATAGACACTAGGTTAATATGAGCTGACCTCCCTCTCTGATGACAGTCAGGTAGATAGACACTAGGTTAATATGAGCTGACCTCCCTCTGATGACAGTCAGGTAGATAGACACTAGGTTAATATGAGCTGACCTCCCTCTCTGATGACAGTCAGGTAGATAGACACTAGGTTAATATGAGCTGACCTCCCTCTCTGATGACAGTCAGGTAGATAGACACTAGGTTAATATGAGCTGACCTCTCTCTGATGACAGTCAGGTAGATAGACACTAGGTAAATATGAGCTGACCTCCCTCTCTGATGACAGTCAGGTAGATAGACACTAGGTTAATATGAGCTGACCTCCCTCTCTGATGACAGTCAGGTAGATAGACACTAGGTTAATATGAGCTGACCTCCCTCTGATGACAGTCAGGTAGATAGACACTAGGTTAATATGAGCTGACCTCCCTCTGATGACAGTCAGGTAGATAGACACTAGGTTAATATGAGCTGACCTCCCTCTGATGACAGTCAGGTAGATAGACACTAGGTTAATATGAGCTGACCTCCCTCTGATGACAGTCAGGTAGATAGACACTAGGATAATATGAGCTGACCTCCCTCTGACAGTCAGGTAGATAGACACTAGGTTAATATGAGCTGACCTCTCTCTGATGACAGTCAGGTAGATAGACACTAGGTTAATATGAGCTGACCTCCCTCTCTGATGACAGTCAGGTAGATAGACACTAGGTTAATATGAGCTGACCTCCCTCTGATGACAGTCAGGTAGATAGACACTAGGTTAATATGAGCTGACCTCCCTCTGATGACAGTCAGGTAGATAGACACTAGGTTAATATGAGCTGACCTCTCTCTGATGACAGTCAGGTAGATAGACACTAGGTTAATATGAGCTGACCTCTCTGATGACAGTCAGGTAGATAGACACTAGGTTAATATGAGCTGACCTCTCTCTGATGACAATCAGGTAGATAGACACTAGGTTAATATGAGCTGACCTCCTTCTGATGACAGTCAGGTAGATAGACACTAGGTTAATATGAGCTGACCTCCCTCTGATGACAGTCAGGTAGATAGACACTAGGTTAATATGAGCTGACCTCTCTCTGATGACAGTCAGGTAGATAGACACTAGGTTAATATGAGCTGACCTTCTGATGACAGTCAGGTAGATAGACACTAGGTTAATATGAGCTGACCTCTCTCTGATGACAGTCAGGTAGATAGACACTAGGTTAATGAGCTGACCTCTCTCTCTGATGACAGTCAGGTAGATAGACACTAGGTTAATATGAGCTGACCTCCCTCTGATGACAGTCAGGTAGATAGACACTAGGTTAATATGAGCTGACCTCTCTGATGACAGTCAGGTAGATAGACACTAGGTTAATATGAGCTGACCTCCTTCTGATGACAGTCAGGTAGATAGACACTAGGTTAATATGAGCTGACCTCCCTCTGATGATAGTCAGGTAGATAGACACTAGGTTAATATGAGCTGACCTCCCTCTGATGACAGTCAGGTAGATAGACACTAGGTTAATATGAGCTGACCTCCCTCTGATGATAGTCAGGTAGATAGACACTAGGTTAATATGAGCTGACCTCTCTGATGACAGTCAGGTAGATAGACACTAGGTTAATATGAGCTGACCTCCCTCTGATGACAGTCAGGTAGATAGACACTAGGTTAATATGAGCTGACCTCCCTCTGACAGTCAGGTAGATAGACACTAGGTTAATATGAGCTGACCTCCCTCTGATGATAGTCAGGTAGATAGACACTAGGTTAATATGAGCTGACCTCTCTGATGACAGTCAGGTAGATAGACACTAGGTTAATATGAGCTGACCTCCCTCTGATGATAGTCAGGTAGATAGACACTAGGTTAATATGAGCTGACCTCTCTGATGACAGTCAGGTAGATAGACACTAGGTTAATATGAGCTGACCTCCCTCTGATGACAGTCAGGTAGATAGACACTAGGTTAATATGAGCTGACCTCCCTCTGACAGTCGGGTAGATAGACACTAGGTTAATATGAGCTGACCTCCCTCTGATGACAGTCAGGTAGATAGACACTAGGTTAATATGAGCTGACCTCTCTCTGATGACAGTCAGGTAGATAGACACTAGGTTAATATGAGCTGACCTCCCTCTGACAGTCGGGTAGATAGACACTAGGTTAATATGAGCTGACCTCCCTCTGATGACAGTCAGGTAGATAGACACTAGGTTAATATGAGCTGACCTCCCTCTGATGACAGTCGGGTAGATAGACACTAGGTTAATATGAGCTGACCTCTCTCTGATGACAGTCAGGTAGATAGACACTAGGTTAATATGAGCTGACCTCTCTCTGATGACAGTCAGGTAGATAGACACTAGGTTAATATGAGCTGACCTCCCTCTGATGACAGTCGGGTAGATAGACACTAGGTTAATATGAGCTGACCTCCTTCTGATGACAGTCAGGTAGATAGACACTAGGTTAATATGAGCTGACCTCCTTCTGATGACAGTCAGGTAGATAGACACTAGGTTAATATGAGCTGACCTCTCTGATGACAGTCAGGTAGATAGACACTAGGTTAATATGAGCTGACCTCCTTCTGATGACAGTCAGGTAGATAGACACTAGGTTAATATGAGCTGACCTCCCTCTGATGATAGTCAGGTAGATAGACACTAGGTTAATATGAGCTGACCTCCCTCTGATGACAGTCAGGTAGATAGACACTAGGTTAATATGAGCTGACCTCCCTCTGATGATAGTCAGGTAGATAGACACTAGGTTAATATGAGCTGACCTCTCTGATGACAGTCAGGTAGATAGACACTAGGTTAATATGAGCTGACCTCCCTCTGATGACAGTCAGGTAGATAGACACTAGGTTAATATGAGCTGACCTCCCTCTGATGATAGTCAGGTAGATAGACACTAGGTTAATATGAGCTGACCTCTCTGATGACAGTCAGGTAGATAGACACTAGGTTAATATGAGCTGACCTCCCTCTGATGATAGTCAGGTAGATAGACACTAGGTTAATATGAGCTGACCTCTCTGATGACAGTCAGGTAGATAGACACTAGGTTAATATGAGCTGACCTCCCTCTGATGACAGTCAGGTAGATAGACACTAGGTTAATATGAGCTGACCTCCCTCTGACAGTCGGGTAGATAGACACTAGGTTAATATGAGCTGACCTCCCTCTGATGACAGTCAGGTAGATAGACACTAGGTTAATATGAGCTGACCTCTCTCTGATGACAGTCAGGTAGATAGACACTAGGTTAATATGAGCTGACCTCCCTCTGACAGTCGGGTAGATAGACACTAGGTTAATATGAGCTGACCTCCCTCTGATGACAGTCAGGTAGATAGACACTAGGTTAATATGAGCTGACCTCCCTCTGATGACAGTCGGGTAGATAGACACTAGGTTAATATGAGCTGACCTCCCTCTGGTGACAGTCAGGTAGATAGACACTAGGTTAATATGAGCTGACCTCCCTCTGATGACAGTCAGGTAGATAGACACTAGGTTAATATGAGCTGACCTCCCTCTGATGACAGTCAGGTAGATAGACACTAGGTTAATATGAGCTGACCTCCCTCTGATGACAGTCAGGTAGATAGACACTAGGTTAATATGAGCTGACCTCCCTCTGACAGTCAGGTAGATAGACACTAGGTTAATATGAGCTGACCTCCCTCTGATGACAGTCAGGTAGATAGACACTAGGTTAATATGAGCTGACCTCCCTCTGATGACAGTCAGGTAGATAGACACTAGGTTAATATGAGCTGACCTCCCTCTCTGATGACAGTCAGGTAGATAGACACTAGGTTAATATGAGCTGACCTCCCTCTGATGACAGTCAGGTAGATAGACACTAGGTTAATATGAGCTGACCTCCCTCTGACAGTCAGGTAGATAGACACTAGGATAATATGAGCTGACCTCCCTCTGATGACAGTCAGGTAGATAGACACTAGGTTAATATGAGCTGACCTCCCTCTCTGATGACAGTCAGGTAGATAGACACTAGGTTAATATGAGCTGACCTCCCTCTGACAGTCAGGTAGATAGACACTAGGATAATATGAGCTGACCTCCCTCTGATGACAGTCAGGTAGATAGACACTAGGTTAATATGAGCTGACCTCCCTCTCTGATGACAGTCAGGTAGATAGACACTAGGTTAATATGAGCTGACCTCCCTCTGACAGTCAGGTAGATAGACACTAGGATAATATGAGCTGACCTCCCTCTGATGACAGTCAGGTAGATAGACACTAGGTTAATATGAGCTGACCTCCCTCTCTGATGACAGTCAGGTAGATAGACACTAGGTTAATATGAGCTGACCTCCCTCTGATGATAGTCAGGTAGATAGACACTAGGTTAATATGAGCTGACCTCCCTCTGATGACAGTCAGGTAGATAGACACTAGGTTAATATGAGCTGACCTCCCTCTGACAGTCAGGTAGATAGACACTAGGTTAATATGAGCTGACCTCCCTCTGATGACAGTCGGGTAGATAGACACTAGGTTAATATGAGCTGACCTCTCTCTGATGACAGTCAGGTAGATAGACACTAGGTTAATATGAGCTGACCTCTCTCTGATGACAGTCAGGTAGATAGACACTAGGTTAATATGAGCTGACCTCTCTCTGATGACAGTCAGGTAGATAGACACTAGGTTAATATGAGCTGACCTCCCTCTGATGACAGTCAGGTAGATAGACACTAGGTTAATATGAGCTGACCTCCCTCTCTGATGACAGTCAGGTAGATAGACACTAGGTTAATATGAGCTGACCTCCCTCTGATGACAGTCAGGTAGATAGACACTAGGTTAATATGAGCTGACCTCCCTCTGATGACAGTCAGGTAGATAGACACTAGGTTAATATGAGCTGACCTCCCTCTGATGACAGTCAGGTAGATAGACACTAGGTTAATATGAGCTGACCTCTCTCTGATGACAGTCAGGTAGATAGACACTAGGTTAATATGAGCTGACCTCCCTCTGATGACAGTCAGGTAGATAGACACTAGGTTAATATGAGCTGACCTCCCTCTGATGACAGTCAGGTAGATAGACACTAGGTTAATATGAGCTGACCTCCCTCTGATGACAGTCAGGTAGATAGACACTAGGTTAATATGAGCTGACCTCCCTCTGATGACAGTCAGGTAGATAGACACTAGGTTAATATGAGCTGACCTCTCTCTCTGATGACAGTCAGGTAGATAGACACTAGGTTAATATGAGCTGACCTCCCTCTGATGACAGTCAGGTAGATAGACACTAGGTTAATATGAGCTGACCTCCCTCTGATGACAGTCAGGTAGATAGACACTAGGTTAATATGAGCTGACCTCCCTCTGATGACAATCAGGTAGATAGACACTAGGTTAATATGAGCTGACCTCCCTCTCTGATGACAGTCAGGTAGATAGACACTAGGTTAATATGAGCTGACCTCC
>NC_092158.1:91384773-91419773 GCF_045791955.1 Oncorhynchus clarkii lewisi | reverse complement strand
TAAAATGAAAATTACAAATTGATCTGCTAGTCATTTAGATATCTGTAGCTGAGTCCAACTACACCCTGTAATGTCTTATGGTGTATGTAGTATGCTTCCAATAAGGGAACCTGGGCATCTACCACCACACTACCAATTAGAGGGGGAGATCTATATAGCACAACTTTGAATTTCATCCCCCGTCTCATAATGGAATGGTTTAGACCGTTTGGGAAGTTTTGACTCGGAGAGCTTCTCTTCTTCTCCTGCGTCAACCAGGCAGTGAGGTCGCTGTCCTGTCTCCTTGTTTCAAGCAAAACTACCAAAACTATTGCAGATGGTGAACCTGAACAATCTACGTACAGATGTAGTGTAAATATATAGGACCGTTGTCATTTCTACCCGTCCAGGGGTTTCTATTGCAGAGATGTGTATGGAGAAACCCCTTGCCTGGGTCTAGATACGTATGGAGAAACCCCTGGCCTGGATCTAGATACGTATGGAGAAACCCCTGCCCTGGATCTAGATACGTATGGAGAAACCCCTGCCCTGGATCTAGATACGTATGGAGAAACCCCTGGCCTGGATCTAGATACGCATGGAGAAACCCCTGGCCTGGATCTAGATACGTATGGAGAAACCCCTGGCCTGGATCTAGATACGTATGGAGAAACCCCTGGCCTGGATCTAGATACGTATGGAGAAACCCCTGGCCTGGATCTAGATACGTATGGAGAAACCCCTGGCCTGGATCTAGATACGTATGGAGAAACCCCTGGCCTGGATCTAGATACGTATGGAGAAACCCCTGCCCTGGATCTAGATGCGTATGGAGAAACCCCTGCCCTGGATCTAGATACGTATGGAGAAACCCCTGGCCTGGATCTAGATACGTATGGAGAAACCCCTGGCCTGGATCTAGATACATATGGAGAAACCCCTGCCCTGGATCTAGATACGTATGGAGAAACCCCTGGCCTGGATCTAGATACGTATGGAGAAACCCCTGCCCTGGATCTAGATACGTATGGAGAAACCCCTGGCCTGGATCTAGATACGTATGGAGAAACCCCTGGCCTGGATCTAGATACGTATGGAGAAACCCCTGCCCTGGATCTAGATACGTATGGAGAAACCCCTGGCCTGGATCTAGATACGTATGGAGAAACCCCTGGCCTGGATCTAGATACGTATGGAGAAACCCCTGCCCTGGATCTAGATACGTATGGAGAAACCCCTGCCCTGGATCTAAATACGTATGGAGAAACCCCTGCCCTGGATCTAGATACGTATGGAGAAACCCCTGGCCTGGATCTAGATACGTATGGAGAAACCCCTGCCCTGGATCTAGATACGTATGGAGAAACCCCTGCCCTGGATCTAGATACGTATGGAGAAACCCCTGCCCTGGATCTAGATACGTATGGAGAAACCCCTGGCCTGGATCTAGATACGTATGGAGAAACCCCTGGCCTGGATCTAGATACGTATGGAGAAACCCCTGGCCTGGATCTAGATACGTATGGAGAAACCCCTGGCCTGGATCTAGATACGTATGGAATCATCTTGAAAAGGAAAGATCACATCCCGATTAGCACTCGCTTCTTCTTCATTTTTTGCAACAGTAGTGCTGCAGTGTTTAGACTACCAGGTATCCTCTAGGTGTTTATACTACCAGGTGTTTATACTACCAGGTGTCCTGCAGGTGTTTAGACTACCAGGTGTTTATACTACCAGGTGTTTAGACTACCAGGTGTTTATACTACCAGGTGTCCTGCAGGTGTTTAGACTACCAGGTGTTTATACTACCAGGTGTTTATACTACCAGGTGTTTAGACTACCAGGTGTTTAGACTACCAGGTATCCTCTAGGTGTTTATACTACCAGGTGTCCTGCAGGTGTTTATACTACCAGGTGTTTAGACTACCAGGTGTTTAGACTACCAGGTGTTTAGACTACCAGGTGTTTAGACTACCAGGTGTTTATACTACCAGGTGTCCTCCAGGTGTTTATACTACCAGGTGTTTATACTACCAGGTGTTTATACTACCAGGTGTTTAGACTACCAGGTGTTTATACTACCAGGTGTTTATACTACCAGGTGTTTAGACTACCAGGTGTTTATACTACCAGGTGTCCTCCAGGTGTTTAGACTACCAGGTGTTTATACTACCAGGTGTTTATACTACCAGGTGTCCTCCAGGTGTTTAGACTACCAGGTGTTTATACTACCAGGTGTCCCCCAGGTGTTTAGACTACCAGGTGTTTAGACTACCAGGTGTTTAGACTACCAGGTGTTTATACTACCAGGTGTTTAGACTACCAGGTGTTTAGACTACCAGGTGTCCTCCAGGTGTTTAGACTACCAGGTGTTTAGACTACCAGGTGTTTAGACTACCATGTGTTTATACTATCAGGTGTTTATACTACCAGGTGTCCTCCAGGTGTTTACATTTTTTACCATTGACACCCATCATGTATATCCACGTTCTATGTGCATTATTGATTATGCTAACGCCACCTGTCCAGATCAGACTAGCTGTTATTGATCAAGCTCTCTCCTCTCCAGATCAGACTAGCTGTTATTGATCAACCTCTCTCCTCTCCAGATCAGACTAGCTGTTATTGATCAAGCTCTCTCCTCTCCAGATCAGACTAGCTGTTATTGATCAAGCTCTCTCCTCTCCAGATCAGACTAGCTGTTATTGATCAACCTCTCTGATGTCCTCTCCAGATCAGACTAGCTGTTATTGATCAAGCTCTCTGCTGTCCTCTCCAGATCAGACTAGCTGTTATTGATCAACCTCTCTCCAGATCAGGCTAGCTGTTATTGATCAAGCTCTCTGCTGTCCTCTCCAGATCAGACAAGCTGTTATTGATCAACCTCTCTCCTGTCCAGATCAGACTAGCTGTTATTGATCAACCTCTCTCCTCTCCAGATTAGACTAGCTGTTATTGATCAACCTCTCTCCTCTCCAGATCAGACTAGCTGTTATTGATCAACCTCTCTCCTCTCCAGATCAGACTAGCTGTTATTGATCAACCTCTCTCTTCTCCAGATCAGCCGTATAGAGTACATCCACTCTAAGAACTTCATCCACAGAGACGTGAAGCCAGACAACTTCCTGATGGGCCTGGGCAAGAAGGGCAACCTGGTGTACATCATCGACTTTGGCCTGGCCAAGAAGTACCGCGACGCCCGCACACACCAGCACATCCCCTACCGCGAGAACAAGAACCTGACCGGCACCGCGCGCTACGCATCCATCAACACACACCTGGGAATCGGTAGGATATATACACTATATGTACAAAAGTATGTGGACACCCCTTCAAATTAGTGGATTTGGCTATTTCAGCCACACCCTTTGCTGACAGTTGTATAAAATCGAGCACACAGCCATGCAATCTCCATAGACAAACATTGGCAGTAGAATAGCTCAGTGACTTTCAAAGTGGCACCGTCATAGGATGCCACCTTGCCAACAAGTCAGTTCGTCAAATATCTGACCTGCTACAGCTGCCCCGGTCAACTGTAAGTGCTGTTATTGTGAAGTGGAAACGTCTAGGAGCCACAATGGCTCAACCGTGAAGGTAGGCCACACAAGCTCACAGAACAGAACACTTCCGAGTTCCAAACTACCTTCTGGAAGCAACGTCGGCACAAGAACTGTTCGTCGGGGAGCTTCGTGAAATTAGTTTCCATGGCCGAGCAGCCGCACACAAACCTAAGATCACCATGCGCAGTGCCATGCGTCAGCTGAAGATGTTGTACTCTGGAGCGTTCTCTGGCGTGACGAATCACGCTGCACCATCTGGCAATCCGACGGATGAATCTGGGTTTTTCGGATGCCAGGAGAACGCTATCTGCCCCAATGCATAGTGCCAACTGTAAAGTTTGGCGGAGGAGGAATAATGGTCTTGGGCTGTTTTTCATGGTTCGGGCTCGGCCCCTTAGTTACAGTGTAGGGAAATCTTAACTCTACAGCATACAGTTACATTCTAGATGATTCTGTGCTTCCAGCTTTGTGGGAACAGTTTGGGGAAGGCCCTTTCCTGTTTCAGCATGACAATGCACTCCTACACAAAGCCAGGTCCATACAGAAATGGTTTGTAGATTGGTGTGGAAGAACTTGACTGGCCTGCACAGAGCCCTGACCTCAACCCCATCGAACACCTCTGGGATGAATTGGAACGCCGACTGTGAGCCAGGCCCAATCGCCCAACATATCAGTGCCCGACCTCACTAATGCACTTGTGGCTGAATGGAAGCAAGTCCCTGCAGCAATGTTCCAACATCTAGTGGGAAGCCTTCCCAGAAGAGTGGAGGCTGTTATAGCAGGAAAGCAGGAAAGGGGGGGACCAACTCCATATGAATAGCCATGATTTTGGAATGAGATGTAAACAAACACATACACTACTTACACACACCAGTTAACAGGTACACAACAGAAACACCCTGACCCTCTCGCTCTCTTCTCTCTCTCTCCCTCTCTTCTCTCTCTTCTCTCTCTCTTTCTCTCTTTCTCTTTCTCTCTTCTACCTCTCTTCTCGCTCTCTCTCTCTCGCTCTCGCTCCTCTTCTCTCTCTCTCCTCTTCTCTCTCTCTTTTCTCTCCTTTACAGAGCAGTCTCGTCGTGATGACCTGGAGTCTCTTGGCTATGTCCTGATGTACTTCAACCTGGGCAGTCTGCCCTGGCAGGGCCTGAAGGCTGCCACCAAGAGACAGAAGTACGAACGCATCAGTGAGAAAAAGATGTCTACCCCCATCGAGGTCCTCTGTAAAGGATATCCATGTGAGTAGTTGAAAGACCTGTCTGTGGCTGGAAGTTGATGGGGTTTTCTGAAGTCAAAACAGGTCGTTTTTACATAGTAGATCCTTGTACATATAGAATTTCCACTCCCGGTCTTTGAAAGTGGATAGCTCTTCTGTGGTCCAAAGTGTGATGGTTAGGAGTTTATCCTGAGCATGTGACCTAACCAGGAAGAAAGCTGATCAGATTCAGATCTGTTTGTAGTGTATGTCTTGTTGTCTTGGAGACTAGAGGATTCACATTCAGGCATTTTATTCCACATATATAATATATATTATACAACTGGATGTATAAAAAGAGCTGTATCTTGACCCATCCTCTCCTCCCAGCGGAGTTTACCACGTCCAGTTGTATAATAATTAAAGAGCTGTATCTTGACCCATCCTCTCCTTTCTCCTCTCAGCGGAGTTTACCATGTCCAGTTGTATAATAATTAAAGAGCTGTATCTTGACCCATCCTCTCCTCCCAGCGGAGTTTACCACGTCCAGTTGTATAATAATTAAAGAGCTGTATCTTGACCCATCCTCTCCTTTCTCCTCTCAGCGGAGTTTACCATGTCCAGTTGTATAATAATTAAAGAGCTGTATCTTGACCCATCCTCTCCTCCCAGCGGAGTTTACCACGTCCAGTTGTATAATAATTAAAGAGCTGTATCTTGACCCATCCTCTCCTCCCAGCGGAGTTTACCACGTCCAGTTGTATAATAATTAAAGAGCTGTATCTTGACCCATCCTCTCCTCTCTCCTCTCAGCGGAGTTTACCACGTCCAGTTGTATAATAATTAAAGAGCTGTATCTTGACCCATCCTCTCCTCCCAGCGGAGTTTACCACGTCCAGTTGTATAATAATTAAAGAGCTGTATCTTGACCCATCCTCTCCTTCCTCCTCTCAGCGGAGTTTACCACGTCCAGTTGTATAATAATTAAAGAGCTGTATCTTGACCCATCCTCTCCTCCCAGGGGAGTTTACCACGTCCAGTTGTATAATAATTACAGAGCTGTATCTTGACCCATCCTCTCCTCTCTCCTCTCAGCGGAGTTTACCACGTCCAGTTGTATAATAATTAAAGAGCTGTATCTTGACCCATCCTCTCCTCCCAGGGGAGTTTACCACGTCCAGTTGTATAATAATTACAGAGCTGTATCTTGACCCATCCTCTCCTCTCAGCGGAGTTTACCACGTCCAGTTGTATAATAATTAAAGAGCTGTATCTTGACCCATCCTCTCCTCCCAGGGGAGTTTACCACGTCCAGTTGTATAATAATTACAGAGCTGTATCTTGACCCATCCTCTCCTCTCTCCTCTCAGCGGAGTTTACCACGTCCAGTTGTATAATAATTAAAGAGCTGTATCTTGACCCATCCTCTCCTCTCTCCTCTCAGCGGAGTTTACCATGTCCAGTTGTATAATAATTAAAGAGCTGTATCTTGACCCATCCTCTCCTCTCAGCGGAGTTTACCACGTCCAGTTGTATAATAATTACAGAGCTGTATCTTGACCCATCCTCTCCTCTCAGCGGAGTTTACCACGTCCAGTTGTATAATAATTACAGAGCTGTATCTTGACCCATCCTCTCCTTTCTCCTCTCAGCGGAGTTTACCACGTCCAGTTTGTATAATAATTACAGAGCTGTATCTTGACCCATCCTCTCCTTTCTCCTCTCAGCGGAGTTTACCACGTCCAGTTGTATAATAATTAAAGAGCTGTATCTTGACCCATCCTCTCCTCCCAGCGGAGTTTACCACGTCCAGTTTGTATAATAATTAAAGAGCTGTATCTTGACCCATCCTCTCCTCCCAGCAGAGTTTACCACGTCCAGTTTGTATAATAATTACAGAGCTGTATCTTGACCCATCCTCTCCTTTCTCCTCTCAGCGGAGTTTACCACGTCCAGTTTGTATAATAATTACAGAGCTGTATCTTGACCCATCCTCTCCTTTCTCCTCTCAGCGGAGTTTACCACGTCCAGTTGTATAATAATTAAAGAGCTGTATCTTGACCCATCCTCTCCTCTCAGCGGAGTTTACCACGTCCAGTTGTATAATAATTAAAGAGCTGTATCTTGACCCATCCTCTCCTCTCTCCTCTCAGCGGAGTTTACCACGTCCAGTTGTATAATAATTAAAGAGCTGTATCTTGACCCATCCTCTCCTCCCAGCGGAGTTTACCACGTCCAGTTGTATAATAATTAAAGAGCTGTATCTTGACCCATCCTCTCCTCCCAGCGGAGTTTACCACGTCCAGTTGTATAATAATTAAAGAGCTGTATCTTGACCCATCCTCTCCTCTCTCCTCTCAGCGGAGTTTACCACGTCCAGTTGTATAATAATTAAAGAGCTGTATCTTGACCCATCCTCTCCTCCCAGCGGAGTTTACCACGTCCAGTTGTATAATAATTAAAGAGCTGTATCTTGACCCATCCTCTCCTTTCTCCTCTCAGCGGAGTTTACCACGTCCAGTTGTATAATAATTAAAGAGCTGTATCTTGACCCATCCTCTCCTCTCAGCGGAGTTTACCACGTCCAGTTGTATAATAATTACAGAGCTGTATCTTGACCCATCCTCTCCTCTCAGCGGAGTTTACCACGTCCAGTTGTATAATAATTACAGAGCTGTATCTTGACCCATCCTCTCCTCTCTCCTCTCAGCGGAGTTTACCACGTCCAGTTGTATAATAATTAAAGAGCTGTATCTTGACCCATCCTCTCCTTTCTCCTCTCAGCGGAGTTTACCACGTCCAGTTGTATAATAATTAAAGAGCTGTATCTTGACCCATCCTCTCCTCCCAGCGGAGTTTACCACGTCCAGTTTGTATAATAATTACAGAGCTGTATCTTGACCCATCCTCTCCTCTCAGCGGAGTTTACCACGTCCAGTTGAATAATAATTACAGAGCTGTATCTTGACCCATCCTCTCCTTTCTCCTCTCAGCGGAGTTTACCACGTCCAGTTTGTATAATAATTACAGAGCTGTATCTTGACCCATCCTCTCCTTTCTCCTCTCAGCGGAGTTTACCACGTCCAGTTGTATAATAATTACAGAGCTGTATCTTGACCCATCCTCTCCTCTCAGGGGAGTTTACCACGTCCAGTTGTATAATAATTAAAGAGCTGTATCTTGACCCATCCTCTCCTCCCAGCGGAGTTTACCACGTCCAGTTGTATAATAATTAAAGAGCTGTATCTTGACCCATCCTCTCCTCTCAGTGGAGTTTACCACGTCCAGTTGTATAATAATTACAGAGCTGTATCTTGACCCATCCTCTCCTTTCTCCTCTCAGCGGAGTTTACCACGTCCAGTTGTATAATAATTAAAGAGCTGTATCTTGACCCATCCTCTCCTCCCAGCGGAGTTTACCACGTCCAGTTTGTATAATAATTAAAGAGCTGTATCTTGACCCATCCTCTCCTCTCAGCGGAGTTTACCACGTCCAGTTGTATAATAATTAAAGAGCTGTATCTTGACCCATCCTCTCCTCTCAGCGGAGTTTACCACGTCCAGTTGTATAATAATTACAGAGCTGTATCTTGACCCATCCTCTCCTCCCAGCAGAGTTTACCACGTCCAGTTGTATAATAATTAAAGAGCTGTATCTTGACCCATCCTCTCCTCTCTCCTCTCAGCGGAGTTTACCATGTCCAGTTGTATAATAATTAAAGAGCTGTATCTTGACCCATCCTCTCCTCTCAGCGGAGTTTACCACGTCCAGTTGTATAATAATTACAGAGCTGTATCTTGACCCATCCTCTCCTCCCAGCGGAGTTTACCACGTCCAGTTGTATAATAATTACAGAGCTGTATCTTGACCCATCCTCTCCTTTCTCCTCTCAGCGGAGTTTACCACGTCCAGTTGTATAATAATTACAGAGCTGTATCTTGACCCATCCTCTCCTTTCTCCTCTCAGCGGAGTTTACCACGTCCAGTTGTATAATAATTACAGAGCTGTATCTTGACCCATCCTCTCCTCCCAGCGGAGTTTACCACGTCCAGTTGTATAATAATTACAGAGCTGTATCTTGACCCATCCTCTCCTTTCTCCTCTCAGCGGAGTTTACCACGTCCAGTTGTATAATAATTACAGAGCTGTATCTTGACCCATCCTCTCCTCCCAGCGGAGTTTACCACGTCCAGTTGTATAATAATTACAGAGCTGTATCTTGACCCATCCTCTCCTTTCTCCTCCCAGCGGAGTTTACCACGTCCAGTTGTATAATAATTACAGAGCTGTATCTTGACCCATCCTCTCCTTTCTCCTCTCAGCGGAGTTTACCACGTCCAGTTGTATAATAATTACAGAGCTGTATCTTGACCCATCCTCTCCTTCCTCCTCCCAGCGGAGTTTACCACGTCCAGTTGTATAATAATTACAGAGCTGTATCTTGACCCATCCTCTCCTTTCTCCTCCCAGCGGAGTTTACCATGTCCAGTTGTATAATAATTACAGAGCTGTATCTTGACCCATCCTCTCCTTTCTCCTCTCAGCGGAGTTTACCACGTCCAGTTGTATAATAATTACAGAGCTGTATCTTGACCCATCCTCTCCTTTCTCCTCTCAGCGGAGTTTACCACGTCCAGTTGTATAATAATTACAGAGCTGTATCTTGACCCATCCTCTCCTTTCTCCTCTCAGCGGAGTTTACCACGTCCAGTTGTATAATAATTACAGAGCTGTATCTTGACCCATCCTCTCCTTTCTCCTCTCAGCGGAGTTTACCACGTCCAGTTGTATAATAATTACAGAGCTGTATCTTGACCCATCCTCTCCTTTCTCCTCTCAGCGGAGTTTACCACGTCCAGTTGTATAATAATTACAGAGCTGTATCTTGACCCATCCTCTCCTTTCTCCTCCCAGCGGAGTTTACCACGTCCAGTTGTATAATAATTACAGAGCTGTATCTTGACCCATCCTCTCCTTTCTCCTCTCAGCGGAGTTTACCACGTCCAGTTGTATAATAATTACAGAGCTGTATCTTGACCCATCCTCTCCTTTCTCCTCTCAGCGGAGTTTGCCACGTACCTGAACTTCTGCCGTTCTCTGCGGTTCGATGACAAGCCCGACTACTCGTACCTCAGACAGCTGTTCAGGAACCTGTTCCACAGACAGGGCTTCTCCTACGACTACGTCTTCGACTGGAACATGCTCAAGTTTGTGAGTAACGTCTCTCTGCTAACGTCTGAGTCATCCCCTTCGTTACATTGACCCCGGGACTGGAGTCTTTTCATCACAGTATCTCCTTTCTCCTGAAGTGTACACTCGTTCAATACTTCCCACAGTATCTCCTTTCTCCTGAAGTGTACACTCGTTCACTACTTCCACAATATCTCCTTTCTCCTGAAGTGTACACTCGTTCACTACTTCCCACAATATCTCCTTTCTCCTGAAGTGTACACTTGTTCACTACTTCCCACAAATCTGGAAAGCGTGGAGATTGGGATTGGTGGAGACATGGGCTAGTGGGAGGTTCCACTGTATTTCTTCAAGTCAGTGATGTGAACCAGTGCACACTTTGGGAGGAAGGAGAGGTAATTGAGACATAGTAATGGAATGTCCACGGTGGCCATTTTGTTGGTCTACGAATAGCAGTGGTGTCCCTGGCAACGGCAGCCATTTTGAATGCTGATTGAGCAAATTCCTGGTCAATAAGATCCCATGGTGTTGTTGTGATAGTGAAGGGTTGGGGGGTGTGACTGTTGTCTCCATGGTGTTGTTGTGATAGTGAAGGGTTGGGAGGTGTGACTGTTGTCTCCATGGTGTTGTTGTGATAGTGAAGAGGTGGGACAGTGTGACTGTTGTCTCCATGGTGTTGTTGTGATAGTGAAGGGTTGGGAGGTGTGACTGTTGTCTCCATGGTGTTGTGATAGTGAAGAGGTGGGACAGTGTGACCGTTGTCTCCATGGTGGTGTTGTGATAGTGAAGAGGTGGGACAGTGTGACTGTTGTCTCCATGGTGTTGTTGTGATAGTGACGGGTTGGGAGGTGGGATAGTGGGACTGTTGTCTCCATGGTGTTGTTGTGATAGTGAAGGGTTGGGAGGTGGGACAGTGTGACTGTTGTCTCCATGGTGTTGTGATAGTGAAGAGGTGGGACAGTGTGACTGTTGTCTCCATGGTGTTGTTGTGATAGTGAAGAGGTGGGACAGTGTGACCGTTGTCTCCATGGTGTTGTTGTGATAGTGAAGAGGTGGGACAGTGTGACTGTTGTCTCCATGGTGTTGTTGTGATAGTGAAGAGGTGGGACAGTGTGTGACCGTTGTCTCCATGGTGTTGTTGTGATAGTGAAGAGGTGGGACAGTGTGTGACCGTTGTCTCCATGGCGATGTTGTGATAGTGAAGAGGTGGTACAGTGTGTGACCGTTGTCTCCATGGTGTTGTTGTGATAGTGAAGGGTTGGGAGGTGGGACAGTGTGACTGTTGTCTCCATGGTGTTGTTGTGATAGTGAAGAGGTGGTACAGTGTGTGACCGTTGTCTCCATGGTGTTGTTGTGATAGTGAAGGGTTGGGAGGTGGGACAGTGTGACTGTTGTCTCCATGGTGTTGTTGTGATAGTGAAGAGGTGGGACCGTTGTCTCCATGGTGTTGTTGTGATAGTGAAGGGTTGGGAGGTGGGACAGTGTGACTGTTGTCTCCATGGTGTTGTTGTGATAGTGAAGAGGTGGGACAGTGTGACCGTTGTCTCCATGGTGATGTTGTGATAGTGAAGAGGTGGGACCGTTGTCTCCATGGTGATGTGTGTATCTGTGTGTCCAGGGCGCCAACAGGGCAGCGGAGGATGCAGAGAGGGAGAGGAGAGCTGGTGAGGACAGACTGAGACAGGGACAGGCCAGGGCCCCTGCAGGGGCCAGGGGGATCCCCTCCGCCTCCGGACGACCCAGAGGAGCACAGGACGCAGCCGCACCCGCACCCCTCACACCCACCTCACACACAGGTTAGTGAAATCCCACACACCCCTCACACACACCTCACACACAGGTTAGTGAAAACACACACACACCTCACACACAGGTTAGTGAAAACACACACACACCTCAAACACAGGTTAGTGAAAACACACACACACCTCAAACACAGGTTAGTGAAAACACACACACACCTCACACACAGGTTAGTGAAAACACACACACACCTCACACACAGGTTAGTGAAAACACACACACACCTCAAACACAGGTTAGTGAAAACACACACACACCTCAAACACAGGTTAGTGAAAACACACACACCTCACACACCCCTCACACACAGGTTAGTGAAAACACTGAACTGGTTAAATAAAGGTTGATCACCAGGTATCTGTCCTCTATCCCAGGTATGGAGGAGTCTCTCTCTCTACCCCAGGTATGGAGGAGTCTCTCTCTAACCCCAGGTATCTGTCCTCTATCCCAGGTATGGAGGAGTCTCTCTCTCTACCCCAGGTATGGAGGTCTCTCTCTCTAACCCCAGGTATCTGTCCTCTAACCCCAGGTATGGAGGTCTCTCTCTCTCTACCTCAGGTATGGAGGTCTCTCTCTCTAACCCCAGGTATCTGTCCTCTACCCCAGGTATGGAGGTCTCTCTCTCTACCCCAGGTATGGAGGTCTCTCTCTCTAACCCCAGGTATGGAGGTCTCTCTCTCTAACCCCAGGTATGGAGGTCTCTCTTTCTCTAACCCCAGGTATCTGTCCTCTATCCCAGGTATGGATGTCTCTCTCTCTAACCCCAGGTATCTGTCCTCTACCCCAGGTATGGAGGTCTCTCTCTAACCCCAGGTATCTGTCCTCTACCCCAGGTATGGAGGTCTCTCTCTCTAACCCCAGGTATGGAGGTCTCTCTCTCTAACCCCAGGTATGGAGGTCTCTCTCTCTCTAACCCCAGGTATCTGTCCTCTATCCCAGGTATGGAGGTCTCTCTCTCTCTAACCCCAGGTATCTGTCCTCTACCCCAGGTATGGAGGCCTCTCTCTAACCCCAGGTATGGAGGCCTCTCTCTAACCCCAGGTATGGATGTCTCTCTCTCTAACCCCAGGTATCTGTCCTCTACCCCAGGTATGGAGGTCTCTCTCTCTAACCCCAGGTATGGAGGTCTCTCTCTCTAACCCCAGGTATGGAGGTCTCTCTCTCTCTAACCCCAGGTATCTGTCCTCTATCCCAGGTATGGAGGTCTCTCTCTCTCTAACCCCAGGTATCTGTCCTCTACCCCAGGTATGGAGGTCTCTCTCTAACCCCAGGTATCTGTCCTCTACCCCAGGTATGGAGGTCTCTCTCTCTAACCCCAGGTATGGAGGTCTCTCTCTAACCCCAGGTATCTGTCCTCTACCCCAGGTATGGAGGTCTCTCTCTCTAACCCCAGGTATGGAGGTCTCTCTCTCTCTAACCCCAGGTATCTGTCCTCTACCCCAGGTATGGAGGAGTCTCTCTCTAACCCCAGGTATCTGTCCTCTACCCCAGGTATGGAGGAGTCTCTCTCTAACCCCAGGTATGGAGGTCTCTCTCTCTAACCCCAGGTGTCTGTCCTCTATCCCAGGTATGGAGCGAGAGAGGAAGGTCAGCATGCGTCTTCACCGTGGAGCTCCTGTCAACATCTCCTCCTCAGACCTGACTGGACGACAGGACTCACGCATGTCCACCTCACAGGTTAGACACACACAACACCCTGTATGTCCACCTCACAGGTTAGACACACACAACACCCTGTACGTCCACCTCACAGGTTAGACACACACAACACCCTGTATGTCCACCTCACAGGTTAGACACACCACACACACAACACCCTGAATGTCCACCTCACAGGTTAGACACACACAACACCCTGTATGTCCACCTCACAGGTTAGACACACACAACACCCTGTATGTCCACCTCACAGGTTAGACACACCACACACACAACACCCTGTATGTCCACACCTCACAGGTTAGACACACACAACACCCTGTATGTCCACCTCACAGGTTAGACACACACACAACACCCTGTATGTCCACCTCACAGGTTAGACACACACACAACACCCTGTATGTCCACCTCACAGGTTAGACACACACACAACACCCTGTATGTCCACCTCACAGGTTAGACACACACAACACCCTGTATGTCCACCTCACAGGTTAGACACACACAACACCCTGTATGTCCACCTCACAGGTTAGACACACCACACACACAACACCCTGTATGTCCACCTCACAGGTTAGACACACACAACACCCTGTATGTCCACCTCACAGGTTAGACACACACAACACCCTGAATGTCCACCTCACAGGTTAGACACACCACACACACAACACCCTGTATGTCCACCTCACAGGTTAGACACACACAACACCCTGTATGTCCACCTCACAGGTTAGACACACCACACACACAACACCCTGTATGTCCACCTCACAGGTTAGACACACACACAACACCCTGTATGTCTACCTCACAGGTTAGACACACACACAACACCCTGTATGTCCACCTCACAGGTTAGACACACACAACACCCTGTATGTCCACCTCAGGCTAGACACACACACACTTCTCACAGGTCTGAAAACGTCGCCATGTTTCTAGCCTTGTTTTAATTGTTCTTCATTCCTTTTCAACTCTCGCTGATGACACTTTAACGATGAACGCCGCAGGGCGTCCACAAACAGTCACACAGGAATGTGAAACCTTTTCACTGGCGTCATAAAAACATGGCTGTAATGTTGCAGGGTGTCAGTGTTTCCCCTATATTCATTTTTAGCAGTGGCGGGCCACCGCTGAAGAAGACAATAAATTCAACTTAAAGGACTAAAACCAGATGTGAAGTGTGTAGAAAAGATAACTGACTGATATATATTTAACATGAGATCGTCTTTGAGAACTAACAATCACCAATATAAAAACTAGACATTCGGGGAGAATCAGAAATTAAAACACTTTAGTTCCGTATGTTTCAGTCACTCAGATGGCATAAGAACATGGCAAAATGTGTAGAATTGCAATAAACTAAAGTTCTGGGTGACGCTCAGAGATCGGCTCAGAGATCGGCTCAGAGATCGGCTCAGAGATCGGCTCAGAGATCGGCTCAGAGATCGGCTCAGAGATCGGCTCAGAGATCGGCTCTGAAACTCTGTGAATAAGCAGTGGAATGGCTGCAGGAGAGAAAAAAAGGGGGGGATTTTGACTCTATATTCTGTGTTTGTTCATAACGTTTTTGGGGTCTAAACAAGGCACCTCTCCAATCAAAGAATCTGTGAACATCTAGCTAGTTTAGTTTATACAGACCCTCATGACCAACAGTCGCTGGCATGGTAGGTGTGTGACTGGTAACACCATATGGCTAAGCTGGCCGTCTGTTGGCATGAACAGGGTGTGAGAGGGGTCATGCTGTGTCGTGTTAATATTATGGGGTTTATGAAGGTCTAGGACAGGTAACCACGGTAACTAATAAATCATTGTTTTTTATTTTTCAACAAAATGGGAAAGTATGTGGACACCTGCTCGTCAAACATCTCATTCCAAAATCATGGTCATTAATATGGAGTTGGTCCCCCCTCTTTGCTGCTATAACAGCCTCTACTCTTCTGGGAAGACTTTCCACTAGATGTTGGAACATTGCTGCTATAACAGCCTCAACTCTTCACAACACCCCGTAATGACATCACGATACCCCGTAATGACATCACAATACCCCGTAATGACATCACAATACCCCGTAATGACATCACAATACCCCGTAATGACATCACAATACCCTGTAATGACAAAGTAATTTTCATAAGTATTCAGACCCTTTACTCAGTACTTTGTTGAAGTGACTTTGGCAGTGATTACAGCTTTGAGTCTTCTTGGGTATGACGCAACAGGCTTGGCACACCTGTATTTGGGGAGTTTCTCCCATTCTTCTCTGGAGATCCTCTCAAGCTCTGTCAGGTTGGATGAGAAGTGTTGCTGCACAGCTATCTTCAGGTCTCTCCAGAGATGTTAAATCATGTTCAAGTCCGGGCTCTGGCTGGGCCACTCAAGGACATCAGTGACTTGTCCCGAAGCCACTCCTGCATTTTCTTGGCTGTGTGCTTAGGGTCATTGTCCTGTTGGAAGGTGAACCTTCGCCCCAGTCTGAGGTCCTGATTTCTCTGGAGCAGGTTTTCATCAAGGATCTCTGTACTTTGCTCTGTTCATATTTCCCTCAACCCTGACTAGACTCCTAGTCCATGCCACTGAAAAACATCCCCACAGCATGATGCTGCCACCACTATGCTTCACCGTAGGGATGGTGCCAGGTTTCCTCCAGATGTGAAGCTTAGCATTCAGGCCAAAGAGTTCAATCTTGGTTTCATCAGATCAGAGGATCTTGTTTTTTTGTGGTCTGAGAGTCCTATAGGTGCCTTTTGGCAAACTCTAAGCGGGCTGTCATGTGCCTTTTACTGAGGAGTGGCTTCCGTCTGGCCACTCTACCATAATAGCCTGATTGGTGGAGTGCTGCAGAGATGGTTGTCCTTCTAGAAGGTTCTCCCATCTCCACAGAGGACCTCTGGAGCTCTGTCAGAGTGATCATTGGGTTCCTGACCAAGGCCCTTCTTCCCCAACTGTTCAGTTTGGCCGGGCGGCCGGCTCTAGGAAGAGTCTTTGTGGTTCCAAACTTCTTCCATTTAAGAATGATGAAGGCCACTGTATTCTTGGGGACCTTCAATGCTGCAGAAATATTTTGGTACCCTTCCCCAGATCTGTGCCTCGACACAATCCTGTCTCGGAGCGCTACGGACAATTCCTTCGACCTCATGGCTTGGTTTTTGCTCTGACATGCACTGTCAACTGTGGGACCTTTTTATATAGACAGGTGTGTGCCTTTCCAAATCATGTCCAATCAATTGAAGTTGTAGAAACATCTCAAGGATGATCAATGGAAACAGGATGCACCTGAGCTCAATTTCGAATCTGAATACTTGTGTAAATAAGGTATTTCTGTTTTTTTTGTATTTGTGTCTTTGTCATTAATGGGTAGATTGATGAAGAAAACATTTAATCCATTTTAGAATAAGAGTAACAAAATGTGTATAAAGGGGGGAAGGTGTCTGAATACTTCCTGAACGTACCGTATGTGGAATAGGATCCCATTTGGAAAACACCTGTAGGTGATGTGCTATTAGCCAAGTTGTAGTGTTGTTTTACCTCACACTCGGTTGTCTCCCCTTCCTCCTCCTCCTCCTCCTCTCACCAACTCAGAATAGCATTTCCTTCCATCGTCATCTGAGAAAGTAGCAGCTCGTCACGTCCTGGTGTGAACGGCTGCGCTGGCTGCACCCGGTGAGTCACCGCTGGTATCCCAAATGGCACCCTGTTCACGATGTCGTGCACTACTTTTGACCAGGCCCTATAGAGGTAGTGGTCGGGAAGTAGTGCACTATAATATAGGGGGGGAAGGGTGCCATTTTGGACACAGTAATGTTAGGTAAGAGTGTAGGTGTCCCTTCAACACTAATCCCCTCCCTGGAGAGATATCTATAGGCTGAAGGCGTCCGCGGGCTTCTGGTCCACACTAGGGAATCTTCAATGAAGTGTTTGTTGAGAGAGAGAGGGGACTCGTGTTCTTTTCATGCACATTTCTTTCATTGAGAAATACTCCACCGATCTTAGATGTGAAGGTACGCGACTAAGAACTCCTTGGCAAAAAAAAACCTTCAATTTATGACAGAAATCTGGCTACGGCGTCTCGAGATGGACAAACAGTACTATTGCCGCTTTTTTTCTCGTTATTCAAGCGAAGGATTTTTTTTAGGGGAGTATGTGAGCACACTCGTTGGGTTCAGCTGAGTTCAACTAGGCTCCAGATGGATGGAAGCATGCTGACGCCTTTAGACTACGTCCCCCCCCCCTATATAAATATCTTCCGGCGCCGACAGAGATGGCCGCCTCGCTTCGCGTTCCACAAGCATTTCGCTACACTCGCATTAACATCTGCTAACCATGTGTATGTGACAAATAAAATTTGATTTGATTTGATATCTATGGGTTAGGCTACATCTTGATAGTCTAAAGACTATTGAACCCCCCCCTATAGTAATATCTATGGGTTAGGCTACGTCTTGATAGCCACACTGTTACCATACCTTCTTTAGACTGTCAGCTCCCAACCTCACCCTAACCCCCCTATAGAAACAGGTCACATCTCAATAGTCTCTAGCCGAGTCTATATATAGTATGACTCAGGTCTAAAGTGACTTGATCCCCATGTCTCCTCTCCTTCATCTGAACTGAACCTGAAAGAATCAGACAGGTGACAAGGTGTTTTACAGTCAGAGATCCAGAGTAGACCATAGTAGATACACCCCGTAAGGCTCCACTCTGGAATCTCCGCTTCTGGAGGACCAGAAACATTCCGTTCTGGAACTCTTGGTGATGTAATAAAGAAGAGATGGAGTTCTATCCACAGATTCAGTTCCACATTCTTTCCATGTTCCGCATTCCCCAATTAATAGGAATTCAAGTTCTCTAGAACAAGGATTTCTAACCATCTCTGAACCCTCATGCCCTTGTGAAATAGTTCCTAACCCCTGTACTTGACCTCAACCCTCCGTAACTAGGTCTGGTTCACCTTATGACCTTACAAGACTGTATGATATGGGCTATATAACATAAGTTTTAAGGTAGACCTTCACTGACCCAGACAATACCCTCTGTTAGGTAGTGTTTGGTTTAAGCTCTTCCATTCACCCTCTGTAGTGGACAGATTGAGACACATCTCATATACTAGATGGACAATATTCTTCCCATGGTCCATACTCAGTGCCTTCAGAAGATATTCACAGCCTTTGACTTGATCCATATGTTATCACATCCTGAATTTAAAATGGATTACCTGTAGATATTGTCACTGATTTATACACAATACATTTTCTATCCTGAATACAAAACCCTTATGTTTGGGGCAAATCCAGTCCAACACATCTCTGAGTACCGCTCTTCGTATTTTCAACCGTAGTGGTGTCTGCGTCATGCTATGGGTATGCTCGTCATCGGCCTAAGACTAGGAAGTTAAGGATTCAAATAAACAGAATGGAGGTAAGCACAGGCAAACTCCTAGAGGAAAACCTGGTTCAGTCTGCTTTCCAACAGACACTGGGAGATGAATTCACCTTTCAGCAGGACAGTGACCTAAAACACAGGGCCAAATATACACTGGCTAAGAAGACGTTGAATGTTCCTGAGTGGCCGAGTTACAGTTTTGACTTCAATCCGCTTGAACATCTAATGACAAGACTTGAAAATAGCTGTCGAGCAATGATCAACAACCAACTTGACAGAGCTTGAAGAATTTTAGAAAGAATAATGTGCGAATATTGTAGAATCCAGGTGTGGAAAGCTTAGAGACCCAGAAATACTCACAACTGTCTCTATCGCCTGCTCCCAGGTCACTGCCAGAGGTGATTCCAACACTCAGGAGGTTGAATACTTATCTAATCGGTATATATTAGTGTGTTGTTTTCCATTTAATAAAAAATAAAAATACAAGTTATAATTTTTCTTCCACTTTAATGTTTTCTGTAAGTTCTCTGATATGGCTTGGGTTAGATGTCTGGGGTTTCTGTAAGTTCTCTGCTTGGGTTTCTGTAAGTTCTCTGCTTGGGTTTCTGTAAGTTCTCTGAGATGGCTGGGGTTTCTGTAAGTTCTCTGCTTGGGTTTCTGTAAGTTCTCTGAGATGGCTGGGGTTTCTGTAAGTTCTCTGCTTGGGTTTCTGTAAGTTCTCTGCTTGGGTTTCTGTAAGTTCTCTGAGATGGCTGGGGTTTCTGTAAGTTCTCTGAGATGGCTGGGGTTTCTGTAAGTTCTCTGAGATGGCTGGGGTTTCTGTAAGTTCTCTGAGATGGCTGGGGTTTCTGTAAGTTCTCTGAGATGGCTGGGGTTTCTGTAAGTTCTCTGCTTGGGTTTCTGTAAGTTCTCTGAGATGGCTTGGGTTTCTGTAAGTTCTCTGAGATGGCTGGGGTTTCTGTAAGTTCTCTGAGATGGCTGGGGTTTCTGTAAGTTCTCTGAGATGGCTGGGGTTTCTGTAAGTTCTCTGTTTGGGTTTCTGTAAGTTCTCTGAGATGGCTGGGGTTTCTGTAAGTTCTCTGCTTGGGTTTCTGTAAGTTCTCTGCTTGGGTTTCTGTAAGTTCTCTGCTTGGGTTTCTGTAAGTTCTCTGAGATGGCTGGGGTTTCTGTAAGTTCTCTGTTTGGGTTTCTGTAAGTTCTCTGAGATGGCTGGGGTTTCTGTAAGTTCTCTGCTTGGGTTTCTGTAAGTTCTCTGGGATGGCTTGGGTTTCTGTAAGTTCTCTGGGATGGCTTGGGTTTCTGTAAGTTCTCTGCTTGGGTTTCTGTAAGTTCTCTGCTTGGGTTTCTGTAAGTTCTCTGCTTGGGTTTCTGTATGTAACAGCCACTACCAAATGCCTGACTGCGTTTATACAGAAATAATGCATTAACTATAATCCACCTGCTGCATCCAAACTCCCTCATCCAAACACCCTCATCCAAACACCCTCATCCAAACACCCTCATCCAAACACCCTCATCCAAACACCCTCATCCAAACACCCTCATCCAAACACCCTCATCCAAACTCTCATTTCAGTTTGATGTTCTCAAACTAAAGAGAGAGTGCAACCTGCCCTCCTTGAATGGACTGAATACAGCAAACGCCCTAAGCATTTACACATATATATTTGACCTTTATTTATCTAGGAAAGTCAGTTAAGAACAAATTCTTATTTACAATGACGGCCTAGGAACAGTGGGTTAACTGGTCTAGGAACAGTGGGTTAACTGCCTGTTCAGGGGCAGAAGGACAGATATTTACTTTGTCAGCTCGGGGATTTCGATCTAGCAACCTTTCAGTTTCTGGCCCAACGCTCTAACCACTAGGCTACCCTGCCTCTAACCACTAGGCTACCCTGCCTCTAACCACTAGGCTACCCTGCCTCTAACCGCTAGGCTACCCTGCCTCTAACCGCTAGGCTACCCTGCCTCTAACCGCTAGGCTACCCTGCCTCTAACCGCTAGGCTACTCTGCCTCTAACCGCTAGGCTACCCTGCCTCTAACCGCTAGGCTACCCTGCCTCTAACCGCTAGGCTACTCTGCCTCTAACCGCTAGGCTACTCTGCCTCTAACCGCTAGGCTACTCTGCCTCTAACCACTAGGCTACCCTGCATCTAACCACTAGGCTACCCTGCCTCTAACCACTAGGCTACCCTGCCTCTAACCACTAGGCTACCCTGCCTCTAACCACTAGGCTACCCTGCCTCTAACCACTAGGCTACCCTGCCTCTAACCACTAGGCTACCCTGCCTCTAACCACTAGGCTACCCTGCCTCTAACCACTAGGCTACCCTGCCTCTAACCACTAGGCTACCCTGCCTCTAACCGCTAGGCTACCCTGCCTCTAACCACTAGACTACCCTGCCTCTAACCACTAGGCTACCCTGCCTCTAACCACTAGGCTACCCTGCCACTCCACTGGATGTTCAGTTCAACTCTCTTCCTGTCTAGAGGCATAATCACTGTCCTCTAGTCACGTTAATACATCCTTCAGTCAGCTTATAGAAAGACCATGATGTACGTGACAACAGTGTCTGTTTTGGTTCTTTTGTTCTCTGTCACTCGTGGCCCCTTCTCGCCCTCTAGTGGAGGGAGGCCACATTACAGCCCAGCCTCAGTCCTCTCCACAATCCTGTTGATTATCAAATCACATGTTATTGGTAACATACACATATTTAGCAGATGTTATTGGTCCATACACATGTTTAGCAGATGTTATTGGTCACATATTTAACAGATGTTATTGGTCACATATTTAACAGATGTTATTGGTCACATATTTAACAGATGTTATTGGTCACATATTTAATAGATGTTATTGGTCACATGTTTAGCAGATGTTATTGGTCACATTTAACAGATGTTATTGGTCACATATTTAACAGATGTTATTGGTCACATATTTAACAGATGTTATTGGTCACATATTTAACAGATGTTATTGGTCACATGTTTAACAGATGTTATTGGTCACATGTTTAACAGATGTTATTGGTCACATATTTAACAGATGTTATTGGTCACATATTTAACAGATGTTATTGGTCACATATTTAACAGATGTTATTGGTCACATGTTTAACAGATGTTATTGGTCACATGTTTAACAGATGTTATTGGTCACATATTTAACAGATGTTATTGGTCACATATTTAACAGATGTTATTGGTCACATATTTAACAGATGTTATTGGTCACATGTTTAACAGATGTTATTGGTCACATGTTTAACAGATGTTATTGGTCACATATTTAACAGATGTTATTGGTCACATATTTAACAGATGTTATTGGTCACATATTTAACAGATGTTATTGGTCACATATTTAACAGATGTTATTGGTCACATATTTAACAGATGTTATTGGTCACATATTTAACAGATGTTATTGGTCCATACACATATTTAACAGATGTTATTGGTCACATATTTAACAGATGTTATTGGTCACATATTTAACAGATGTTATTGGTCACATATTTAACAGATGTTATTGGTCACATATTTAACAGATGTTATTGGTCACATATTTAACAGATGTTATTGGTCACATATTTAACAGATGTTATTGGTCACATGTTTAACAGATGTTATTGGTCACATGTTTAACAGATGTTATTGGTCACATATTTAACAGATGTTATTGGTCACATATTTAACAGATGTTATTGGTCACATATTTAACAGATGTTATTGGTCACATGTTTAACAGATGTTATTGGTCACATGTTTAACAGATGTTATTGGTCACATATTTAACAGATGTTATTGGTCACATATTTAACAGATGTTATTGGTCACATATTTAACAGATGTTATTGGTCACATGTTTAACAGATGTTATTGGTCACATGTTTAACAGATGTTATTGGTCACATATTTAACAGATGTTATTGGTCACATATTTAACAGATGTTATTGGTCACATATTTAACAGATGTTATTGGTCACATATTTAACAGATGTTATTGGTCACATATTTAACAGATGTTATTGGTCACATATTTAACAGATGTTATTGGTCCATACACATATTTAACAGATGTTATTGGTCACATATTTAACAGATGTTATTGGTCACATATTTAACAGATGTTATTGGTCACATATTTAACAGATGTTATTGGTCACATATTTAACAGATGTTATTGGTCACATATTTAACAGATGTTATTGGTCACATATTTAACAGATGTTATTGGTCACATGTTTAACAGATGTTATTGGTCCATACACATATTTAACAGATGTTATTGGTCACATATTTAACAGATGTTATTGGTCACATATTTAACAGATGTTATTGGTCACATATTTAACAGATGTTATTGGTCACATATTTAACAGATGTTATTGGTCACATATTTAACAGATGTTATTGGTCACATGTTTAACAGATGTTATTGGTCCATACACATATTTAACAGATGTTATTGGTCACATATTTAACAGATGTTATTGGTCACATATTTAACAGATGTTATTGGTCACATATTTAACAGATGTTATTGGTCCATACACATATTTAACAGATGTTATTGGTCACATATTTAACAGATGTTATTGGTCCATACACATATTTAATAGATGTTATTGGTCACATATTTAACAGATGTTATTGGTCCATACACATGTTTAACAGATGTTATTGGTCACATGTTTAACAGATGTTATTGGTCACATGTTTAGCAGATGTTATTGGTCACATGTTTAACAGATGTTATTGGTCACATGTTTAACAGATGTTATTGGTCACATGTTTAGCAGATGTTATTGTTCACATACCTATTTAGTAGATGTTATTGCTGCTTAGGAGCTAGAAGCACATCTGCCCTAGTGGTCTCCCGAGTGGCGCAGTGGTCAAAGGCACTGCTTCTCAGTGCTTGAGGCCTCACTACAGGCACTCTGGTTCGATTCCAGGTTGTATCGTAACCGGCTGTGATTGGGAGTCCCATAGGGCGGCGCACAATTGTCCCAGCATCGTCCGGGTTTGGCCGGGGGTCGGCCGTCGTTGTAAATAAGAATTTGGTTAAAATATTTGTAAAAATGCCCGACAGCAGCTTCTATCTCAAGGTCATCAGACTGTTAAAGGTCATCAGACTGTTGAAGGTCATCAGACTGTTGAATAGCCATCACTAGCCGGCTTCCACCCTGTTATGTAACCCTGCACATTAGAGGCTGCTGCCCCATATACAGTGGGGAGAACAAGCATTTGATACACTGACGATTTTGCAGGTTTTCCTACTTACAAAGCATGTAGAGGTCTGTAATTTTTTATCATAGGTACACTTCAACTGTGAGAGACGGAATCTACAACAAAAATCCAGAAAATCCCATTGTATGATTTTTAAGTAATTAATTTGCATTTTATTGCATGACATAAGTATTTGATACATCAGAAAAGCAGAACTTAATATTTGGTACAGAAACCTTTGTTTGCAATTACAGAGATCATACGTTTCCTGTAGTTCTTGACCAGGTTTGCACACACTGCAGCAGGGATTTTGGCCCACTCCTCCATACAGACCTTCTCCAGATCCTTCAGGTTTCGGGGCTGTCGCTGGGCAATACGGACTTTCAGCTCCCTCCAAAGATTTTCTATTGGGTTCAGGTCTGGAGACTGGCTAGGCCACTCCAGGACCTTGAGATGCTTCTTACGGAGCCTGGCTGGCTGGCTTGCTGGCTCTATAACCTGGATGTTTGTAGACTATAGACTGTAATATTTGAGGGCTGTCCCTCCCTCCCTCCCTCCCTCCGTGTGTTGTGTTCAACCTCTTAAATCCCTCCAAGTCCCCTTTTCTAACGTGTAATGTCACTATCTATGACTACTGTACTAACTTCTCTGTCTCTGTCTCTCTGCCCTCTCTGTCGTCTCCAGGCTCTCTCTCGTGTCACCCCCAGTGGCCTCCAGTCAGCAGCCCCTCGATGAGTCCCTCTGCCACCATCACCACCCTGGAGGGTTAAACCATGCACGGCCCTAACCATACCACACACCAACACACACACCAACACACACTTCAGTACCTGGAGGACGCTTACTGAAACAACCAGTCAACCCATCAGATGCCTGGACTCTTACACAATCAACCAATCAAAAGGCAGGACAAAGACCTCGTCATCCGCTAGCAACTCCATCCATCCAACCAGCCAATCAAAACACACAGACTGATGCTCTGCCTCTTTGACATCAACTGATCTCTGCTAAGTAACAAGCTCATGCTGTTGTAACAGGGTGGATGACACACACACTCTCTCTCACACACACACACACACACACACTCTCTCTCTCTCTCTCACACACACACACACACACACACACACACGACTCAGAGAGCGTTCAGCCGTGCTCATCGGGGATGGAAGAGGAGGAGATGAGACGGGGATGGAGGAGGAGGAGGAGAAACAAGAGAGGGGGGAAGGAGGGATTTTGTTGCCCCTGGCACACCCAGAACAGTCACTGCCCCCCCACCCCTCTGCTTTCGTGAACCCCAGCGAGGACACTGACATGGGGCACACAGACCTGCTTAACGCCCGTTACACACCTCATCCTCCATCACTTCTCTCCCTCTCTCCTACTCCATCACTTCTCTCTCCTACTCCATCACTTCTCTCTCCTACTCCATCACTTCTCTCTCCTACTCCATCACTTCTCTCTCCTCCTCCATCACTTCTCCTTCTCTCTCCTCCTCCATCACTTCTCTCCCTCTCTCTCCTACTCCATCACTTCTCTCTCCTACTCCATCACTTCTCTCTCCTACTCCATCACTTCTCCCTCCTCCTCCATCACTTCTCTCTCTCTCTCTCCTACTCCATCACTTCTCTCTCCTACTCCATCACTTCTCTCTCCTACTCCATCACTTCTGATGGACCAGATGCTCCTCCCAGCCAGACAGTTCTCCTCCAGAGTTGCTGTCCTGATAAAAACCATCAGCTTGTTTCTCTTTCCTGTTGTTTTTTTTAACTTTATTTACTTGACTTTTCCTCTGTCTGTATTTTAGGTGAAGTTGATTAAACGTTGTTTGTACTGGCAGTGTTCTGTTCTGACTACACTGGCTGTGTGTGTGTTGCTGTTTTTACACGGTTGCCGAATATCAACGGACTCATGCCAATCATAAATCGTGTCTTAAGTGAAAAGTCAAGTGTGTTTTCTGTTTTTAAAGAGAGACGATGGAAGTCATATTGAATGAATAACCCCTAATTGAAACTCTGAAGGTCATGTGAGAGAGGTCTTGTTTGAGCAGCGGGAGATGGTCTGGGTTCCATTTTCGTGTCCTCAAAAGACTCTCTTAATCCCCACAATGCAATGCAGAGAAAGAGAGTACTGTTCTCCAACTGGACAGCGGGTTTGTTTAGAGGGTCCCAAACACCACCCTACTCCCTACTGGGCTCTGGTCCATTCTATTGGTCACATACACGTGTTCAGCCGATGTGGGTGGAGCTACATGCTTGTGGACTGAATAGGGGATAGGGTGCTGTTGGAGACGTGTCCCTCTCTGTTGTTTTTAAAGGGGACTGGGAGAAAGCAAATCCTCTACTGTTCTGAAGCTTATAGTGACTGTGTGTGTGACAGTTTTAAATAAGGACTGGTTGTTTGTCAATAGGGATGTGGGGGGGGGGGGGGGGGGGGGGGGTTGCTGATGTCTTCTCTGCTAGTCAGTCTGTTTCTCCATCACCTCGTCTCTCTTCAGCCTCCTCTTCCTCGTCTGCTGTTGGTGTTCTGGGGCTGAAAGCTGTGAATCACCCGTCTCCACACTCATGTAGCAGTTATTTTTGTTGTTGAACTTGTTGGTCAGTTAAATGTGCGTTGGGGGGGGGGGGGGTCTGCTTTAAAATGCCTATTTCAACCTATGCTTTCAATCCACCACAATCTCAAACTTTTTATTTTTTATTTTGTTATCAATCAATATTTTAAAATGTTTTTACCGTAATGAAACTACGTTTCTGAGAAAAAAAGTGATCTGATAATTGCCAGAGGGCAAAGTTCGGTTTGGTGGATGTACAGGAGACTATCGACCAATGCTACGTTTCTCTCTCTTCTGGTTGTCCTATTGGTTAGTTCAGGACGAGGGCCAACCCACTGGTCACATCATTCAGTGTAGCACTGCCTCCGGGTGTTGTAGGCCTTTTCTGTAGTCTGGGTTAAAGGGGGTTTAGTGGTAGCCTGTTCCTGGATCAGTTTGTGCTGACTTGTCAACTTTATCACTCAGTGCATTATAATGAGTGACAAGGAGTAGGCAAGAGAGTCCAACCAGATCTGAGACCAGACTAGTTTAGTGCGTCTGTCTTCTGTTGTCATGTATATAGGATGTACCTAGTACTCAACGGTGAAATATCATGTCTGCATTAGGAGCTGGTAGCAGTTCCAGGATCAGATGTATTTGTTTTCCTCCTAATGGTTAAGGTTAGGAGTTAGTTGGATAACCTGATCCTAGATCTGTGGTTAGGGTTAAGTTCTACCTCCAGCTCTGTATTAGCCACTGTGTGTAGTATGATGATGATGATGATGATGAAGGTAGTGTATGGGGGTGGGGGTTGAATGCTTCACTCCATTGTAGTTTTGGGTAAGTTAGTTTTAAACCCTCGAACCGACCGGCTGATGGTCTCAAAAAAAAAGAACCTCCCACCTCATTCTCTTCAGTGTGGGATTGTGGGTAATGACGATCAAGGTACACTTGTGTTAAGTACAGTTCTTTACGTGGGATCTCTCGTTTCTCTCTGGGTATGTCACGTCTTTCCCCTTCTCTCTCTTTTTATTTCCTTCTTGTTTTGTGTTTGCATATCTACGTGGGGACGGACTACGGAAACCTTGCGTTGGTTCCCACAATGCATCACTCACTGAGTCATGGGAAGTCTTGTCGTCAGTTTTGCTCATCATTTGTAATGCCACTGTATTTGTGTATTTTAAAATTGTGTAAATAAATGAATAAGTCCTTGTACACTTGTGTCACGACAGTTTTCATTGATGAGCATGTGGCTTCAGCAGTCAAACTCTGTTTTATAATGTTGTTAGACTGTTTTATAACGTTAGACTCTGTTTTATAGCGTTGTTAGACTGTTTTATAACGTTACTCTGTTTTATAGTGTTAGACTGTTTTATAATGTTAGACTCTGTTTTATAACGTTGTTAGACTCTGTTTTATAACGTTACTCTGTTTTATAACGTTAGACTGTTTTATAATGTTAGACTCTGTTTTATAACGTTGTTAGACTCTGTTTTATAACGTTGTTAGACTCTGTATTATAACGTTGTTAGACTCTGTTTTATAACGTTGTTAGACTCTGTTTTATAACGTTAGACTCTGTTTTATAGCGTTGTTAGACAGTTTTATAGCGATGTTAGACTCTGTTTTATAACGTTACTCTGTTTTATAACGTTAGACTCTGTTTTATAGCGTTGTTAGACAGTTTTATAGCGATGTTAGACTCTGTTTTGTAGTGTTGCTAGAAGTTAGTGTAGACTTCAAGCTGAACAGAGGTTGGTGTGAACATAGTATGGACAATCTGTACCACTGTAGTCCCCCACTAAGTGGCGCTGTGGGACAACAGGCCCCTTCCCCATTAACCCACTGCTGTAACAGGACAGTTAAACAAGTCTATATTAATCATGTCGGCATCGAAGAGCGAGATCGCCGAGACCCGTGTCAGCGGGGGCCCTCATGCACGGCTATGTGTTGTTTTTGGTCGTAGCGTGAAGCATAAAATGCATTGAGTTGGTCTGGTAGAGGGGCATCGTTGGGCAGACCACGGCTGGGTCTTCCGATTAGAATCTGTAAGGGACTATGAGCCCTGCCATATGCGGCGGGAGGTCGAGCCTGTGTAATATATGATTCCACCTTGTTTGATGGCTCTGAGGAGGTCATAGCAGGACTTGTTGTTTCTGTCCACAGCCGTAGCCTCTGGGTTGGCTGCGATAGCTCTGTGTGTGGTAGCCCTGTCCTTTAGTTTAGCACCAACATCTGTGTTTAATCCTGGGCTTTTGATTGGGGGAAGCGGCGAACCTCACTGTGGGGACAACTTTGGCAATGCATTTCCTAAATGAAGCCGGTGACTGAGATCAGCGCTAGCAAAGCAGTCTTGTAGCATAGTCTCGTTAGTCACTTACACCACCCGATGCTGGACACCTACACCACCCGATGTCACAGGAAGGCCATAAAGATCATCAAGGACAACAACCACCCGAGCCACTGCCTGTTCACCCCGCTATCATCCAGAAGGCGAGGTCAGTACAGGTGCATCAAAGCTGGGACCGAGAGACTGAAAAACAGCTTCTATCTCAAGGCCATCAGACTGTTAAACAGCCACCACTAACATTGAGTGGCTGCTGCCAACATACTGACTCAACTCCAGCCACTTTAATAATGGGAATTGATGGGAAATGATGTAAAATATATCACTAGCCACTTTAAACAATGCTACCTAATATAATGTTTACATACCCTACATTATTCATCTCATATGTATATGTATATACTGTACTCTATATCATCTACTGCATCTTTATGTAATACATGTATCACTAGCCACTTTAACTATGCCACTTTGTTTACATACTCATCTCATATGTATATACTGCACTCAATACCATCTACTGTATCTTGCCTATGCCGCTCTGTACCATCACTCATTCATATATCTTATGTACATATTCTTTATCCCCTTACACTTGTGTCTATAAGGTAGTAGTTTTGGAATTGTTAGCTAGATTATTTGTTGGTTATTACTGCATTGTCGGAACTAGAAGCACAAGCATTTCGCTACACTCGCATTAACATCTGCTAACCATGTGTATGTGACAAATAGAATTTGATTTGATAGTTACCACAGACACAACGTCATAAACCTGCCTATTTCTACAATGGTTCTTCTTAGAGTGACTGTAAACCTAACTGCCTAGCCACACTGCTAACCTTTTTCCTAACCCTAACCTTAAATGAATACCAAAAACTAGTGATAACCCATAGCCTCCGATACGATTGGACAATTTCTCAACGGAACACGTTACGGGTACTTCCTGTTTGAGCTTCTGCTTGTGGACAGGAAGCAGTAGTATAGAGTCGTGATTTGCCGAAGGGAGGACAAGGGAGGGCCTTGTATGCTTGCTTGTGGTTAGAGTAATAGTGGTCTAGGACTGTATCGACTCTAGTGGTGAAGGAGACGTGTTGATTTGAAGTTGGGTATTACCTGTCTTAAAGAGATTTCCCTGTACTTCTGTATACTTTTTAGCCAGTAGTTCTGAAAGCAGAGTTCATGAGCCAAAAGTGGTCCCTCGAAAGTTGTGTCACTACGTCACATACTGTATGTGTAGATCCAGTATGGGCACCACGTCCTTCCTCTCTCTCTCTCTCGCTCCTCTGTGTTCATCTTGCAATAAATTCCTTGGATTTCCCGAAATCCGGGTTTCAGGATTTTTTTTTTAAATTCCGGAGGGAATAAGCTGGAAATTCAGAATCCTCCTACCAGGATTTCTGGGAAAACAGGGAATGTTATTGAAAGTACCTGGAATTTTGCAAACATAATCTTCACCCAGGTGAGGTCACAGCCTGCAATTCAGCCCACATTATGGCCGCGTCCCAATCGTCTAAACACGCGTCCTCTGCTTCGTCTACACACAGATCTGAAACTATAGGATGCAGGTGCGAGAAATAATTATCCCTGATGCTTATGAACAATTTGCTTCCACAGCTCAACCGCTTACAGATCAGTGCAGAATGAAAGCTCGTCTTTATTGGACGAGTTCACGAAGGTCTCTCCCTGTTTTCGACCCGTTTGTTTTCCGATTGGTTCCTGATGAGTACGCCCCAGGTTCACCCAGATGTTCACATATAACACAGGCCCATAGAGGCCTGTGTAAGTACATCAATGCATTTAATACAGGAAGTGTATTATTAGCACATCGAAGACATTGACAAACGGTACACACACCTTTGAACACAACACACACGTAGATCATAGAGTGGTTAGGACTGTATAGACCTTCGTGATACATGTCGTAGTGCCACAGCATAGAAACACTAATACACCCCTAGAGACGTCTGTTTTTGGGGGTCGTGAGAGCGGTTTGAAACTAGGAGAAGAACAATATTTTACAAAGGACATATTTGTGTAGTGTGTTATCAGTAGTTGTGCTATTAATAAAAATGACTACTCCTGTTTGCATTCTTTAGGAAGTTTTAAACAGAAATGAAATTGCTCAACTGACAAATGAACCCAACATAATGTCAACAAGCAACATACACAGGAAATGACCTCAGCGTGGAACATTGTGATTGTGTCAGTGTGTGAGTGTCTGTGTACTGTGCATGTGGTTTGTGTAACGATTTTACCAAAGAACCGGAGGAAAGAGGTGACACGTGTTCAATGGAAGCAGCAGATGCTAAAAAGAGGACACACACACACACACACACACAGGGGAAGGAAGGCAGGGTAGTGAGAGCAGCTCTCTCCTTATTTAACATCAACCGGAGTCAACAAAACCCCAGAACTAGAGCATGGCAGTTTATTCAGTCATTATTCATCACTCAGAACAAGTAGGACAGAAACAAACATGGTTCCACAGAGTCAAGGTGTATACTCAGAACAAGTATGACTAAAACACACATGGTTCTACAAAGTCAAGGTGGATACTCAGAGCAAGTATGACTAAAACACACATGGTTCCACAGAGTCAAGGTGGATACTCAGAACAAGTATGACTAAAACACACATGGTTCCACAGAGTCAAGGTGTATACTCAGAACAAGTATGACTAAAACACACATGGTTCTACAAAGTCAAGGTGTATACTCAGAACAAGTATGACTAAAACACACATGGTTCTACAAAGTCAAGGTGTATACTCAGAGCAAGTATGACTAAAACACACATGGTTCCACAGAGTCAAGGTGGATACTCAGAACAAGTATGACTAAAACACACATGGTTCTACAACGTCAAGGTGGATACTCAGAGCAAGTATGACTAAAACACACATGGTTCCACAGAGTCAAGGTGGATACTCAGAACAAGTATGACTAAAACACACATGGTTCCACAGAGTCAAGGTGGATACTCAGAACAAGTATGACAGAAATAACACATGGTTCCACACAGTCGTTGTTGGAAGTGCTCTGATAACCAAAATGAGTTTGGGAAATATTCTAAGGTACTGTTAGTCTTCATGTCTCATCTACTATCTGATGTAACCGAAGTGCCAAACAACAAAAATAATCAGAACTGACTCCAATTAGATATTTAAGGATCTAAACTTGAAAAAGATCATAAACATATCGTCTATACTGAGCCACTGACAAGAACAGTAAACCTTGACTTTAAATTGTGGCTTGTTGTTTATGTGGTGTTTTCAGTTCCAACTCTTCGAGGTGTTTAGTTTCATTGTGTAGCTCCCAACAGATTAACTGATTAACAGATTAACATACTTCGAATACAACAGGTGTAGTAGACCTCACAGTGAAATGCTGAATACAACAGGTGTAGTAGACCTTACAGTGAAATGCTGAATACAACAGGTGTAGTAGACCTCACAGTGAAATGCTGAATACAACAGGTGTAGTAGACCTCACAGTGAAATGCTGACTTACAAGCCCTTAACCAATAATACAGTTTTAAGAGAAATAAGTGTGAAGAAAGTATTTACTAAAAAATAAAGTGAAGTAAGAAATTAATAAATAAAAAAAGGAAGAAAATAGAAAAATAACAAATAATTAAAGAGCAACAATAAAATAACAGTAGTGAGGCAATATACAGGGTATTACGGTACAGAGTCAATGTGGAGGCTATATACAGGGTATTACGGTACAGAGTCAATGTGGAGGCTATATACAGGGTATTACGGTACAGAGTCAATGTGGAGGCTATATACAGGGTATTACGGTACAGAGTCAATGTGGAGGCTATATACAGGGTATTACGGTACAGAGTCAATGTGGAGGCTATATACAGGGTGTTACGGTACAGAGTCAATGTGGAGGCTATATACAGGGTATTACGGTACAGAGTCAATGTGGAGGCTATATACAGGGTATTACGGTACAGAGTCAATGTGGAGGCTATATACAGGGTATTACGGTACAGAGTCAATGTGGAGGCTATATACAGGGTATTACGGTACAGAGTCAATGTGGAGGCTATATACAGGGTATTACGGTACAGAGTCAATGTGGAGGCTATATACAGGGTGTTACGGTACAGAGTCAATGTGGAGGCTATATACAGGGTGTTACGGTACAGAGTCAATGTGGAGGCTATATACAGGGTATTACGGTACAGAGTCAATGTGGAGGCTATATACAGGGTATTACGGTACAGAGTCAATGTGGAGGCTATATACAGGGTATTACGGTACAGAGTCAATGTGGAGGCTATATACAGGGTGTTATGGTACAGAGTCAATGTGGAGGCTATATACAGGGTATTACAGTACAGAGTCAATGTGGAGGCTATATACAGGGTGTTACAGTACAGAGTCAATGTGGAGGCTATATACAGGGTGTTACGGTACAGAGTCAATGTGGAGGCTATATACAGGGGGTACCGGTACAGAGTCAATGTGGAGGCAATATACAGGGGGTTCCGGTACAGAGTCAATGTGGAGGCTATATACAGGGTGTTACGGTACAGAGTCAATGTGGAGGCTATATACAGGGTGTTACGGTACAGAGTCAATGTGGAGGCTATATACAGGGTGTTACGGTACAGAGTCAATGTGGAGGCTGTATACAGGGTGTTACGGTACAGAGTCAATGTGGAGGCTATATACAGTGTGTTATGGTACAGAGTCAATGTGCGGGGGCACCGGTTAGTTGAGGTAATTGAGGTAATATGTACATGTAGGTAGAGTTAAAGTAACTATGCACCCTAGTGGGACCCTAGTCCCTAGTGGGACCCTAGTCCCTTTCCCTAGTGGGACCCTAGTCCATTTCCCTAGTCCCTCCTGAGTGGCGCAACGGTCTAAGGCACTGTGTCACAGTGCTAGAGGTGTCACTACAGACCCTGGTTCGATTCCAGGCTGTATCACAACGGTCTAAGGCACTGTGTCACAGTGCTAGAGGCGTCACTACAGCCACTGGTTCGATTCCAGGCTGTATCTCAACGGTCTGAGGCACTGCGTCACAGTGCTAGAGGCGTCCCTACAGACCCTACTTCGATTCCAGGCTGTATCACAACGGTCTAAGGCACTGTGTCACAGTGCTAGAGGCGTCACTACAGACCCTGGTTCGATTCCAGGCTGTATCACAACGGTCTAAGGCACTGGTTCACAGTGCTAGAGGCGTCACTACAGACCCTGGTTCGATTCCAGGCTGTATCACAACGGTCTAAGGCACTGTGTCACAGTGCTAGAGGCATCACTACAGACACCTGGTTCGATTCCAGGCTGTATCACAACGGTCTAAGGCACTGGTTCACAGTGCTAGAGGCGTCACTACAGACCCTGGTTCGATTCCAGGCTGTATCACAACGGTCTAAGGCACTGTGTCACAGTGCTAGAGGCGTCACTACAGACCCTGGTTCGATTCCAGGCTGTATCACAACGGTCTAAGGCACTGTGTCACAGTGCTAGAGGCGTCACTACAGACACCTGGTTCGATTTCAGGCTGTATCACAACCGGCTGTGATTGGGAGTCCCATAGGGCGGTGCACAATCCGGGTTTGGCCGGTGTAGGCAGTCATTGTAAATAAGAATTTGTTCTTAACTGACTAGTTAAATAAATAAATACATACAAACTTTTGACCAGGGACAATAGTGCACTATATAGGGAACATGGTGCCATTTGGGATGCATCCAAGGTAGGCTAATAGCCACACCTCTACGTCAACATCGTCTTTATCAGTTAACATGTAGCACTGAGAAAACAGCAGTGAACAAGGAAGTACATTAATAAAATATAACTTATCATGAAACGGAGAGGCTATTAGCCTTCCTTTAACAAATACTGACATAAAGTCTCAATACATCTATCAATACATTTATCAATACATGTATCAATACATCTATCAATACATTTATCATTACATGTATCAATACATTTATCATTACATGTATCAATACATTTATCATTACATGTATCAATACATTTATCATTACATGTATCAATACATTTATCAATACATGTATCAATACATTTATCAATACATGTATCAATACATTTATCATTACATGTATCAATACATTTATCAATACATGT